>NW_015387303.1:69893-76879 GCF_001527695.2 Protobothrops mucrosquamatus | reverse complement strand
AGGAGGAGGAGGAGGAGGAGGAGACAACTGTGGGGTCCTTGGTGCTCTCTGAGCTTGGTTGTTTTCTTGCAGATGTTTCATTATCCAACTAGGTAACATTGTCAGTGCTAGAAGGAAGTGGAGTTGGAGGAGGAGGAGGAGGAGGAAGAGGAGGAGGAGGAAGAGGAGGAGGAGGAGGACAACTGTGGGGTCCTTGGTGCTTTCTGATTGGTTGTTTTCTTGCAGACATTTTCATTACCAAACTAGGTAACATCATCAGTGCTAGAAGGGAGTGGGGTTTACAGTCTGTTTATATACTACTGACTGGTAGACCAATTTGAAATTTTGCAAGCACGACATAGATAATGAAAGGCATAGCCAAGATATGCAGTTTTAAAAAAGAAGACTTTGTCTGCATCCACGCACCATTTTATCTTCTAAGAGTGTCTCTGATTCTATATGTGGGCTTCAGTCAGTCAGTCAGTCAGTCAGTCAGTCATTTTATTGTAATCTCAGACCAATACCAATAGGTTCCCAAGTGATCTGTAAGCAGGGGTGGGATTCAAATATGTGAACAACCGGTTCTCTATGTGGATGCCACTTCCGGAAGTCCATTCTGGGCCTGGGCAACAAAAAATTAGCTACCAGTTCTGCCAAAGTGGTGTGAACCGGCTGAATCTCATCACTGTCTGTAAGCACCTATAAAACAGTCTGGCTTCAGAAATCAGTAAATAAAAATGTAAGACAACATTAAAATACATCTATAAAACAGATTCACTGGGACCTATGAGTGAAATCCAGAAGAAACAATCTATATCCAGGTTATAAATGTGACAATATCTGCAGAACCTAAAATGGAATAATGCCCAAAGCTACATAAATGTGTGGGTGGTCTATCTGCAACACATGTCACCCCACTGATAGGGTTGATTTGGCTGATCTGTCTGGCTAGGTGGGTGTCCCCTTCTTATCTCATTATTTCATGTATGTCCTACCTGAAGCTGCACCCTCAGCTGAAGAGGATGATCATTTCAGATAGGAGTGGATCAATCTTTGGCCAAGGGTACACAGACTGAGAAATTCTGGAAGCTGAAATCCACATGTCTTAAAGTTGTCAAATCCGAGAAACACTGTCTAGAATTTTAATGCCCAGACCTTTAAAATAGTCTATGAATCTTCTAGGCAACCTGTGTAGCAACCGAAGAACTCTGTTGCAGCCTCCCAACTGTATTTCTTCCCAACTGTAGGGAGAGGTTTCCTCTACCCAAATTAAACCCAAATTAATATACATTAGTATAGTCTTTAATTAATGTTTTGTTTGAAGAGGGTCGCCAATGAGAGCTTTGATGTGACTCAGAAGAAAGTTGAAAGTTTTCAGTGGAAAAAGAAAAAAGAAAATGTATAAAGTTATTTGCATGAACCCTTCTAAGGTGTCCTCTTTCTCCCTCCCCTATAAAAAGCTGGTTTAAGTTGGCAGAAGGCATATTGTAAAAATAAATGAAGTGGAAGTTTCAAAGGCAATCCGTGGGTCCAAAAATAAAAATTACTTTTCCTGCAGTTGGGTGGCTCCTTGGTTATAGTCAACTCTGCCTGAGCAAGAATGAGATAGAAGATCCTTCCTTCCTTCCTTCCCTCCCTTCCTCTCTCCCTCCATTTTTTCTTTCTTCCTTCCTTCCTTCCTTCCTTCCTTCCTTCATCCCTTCCTCCATTTTTCCTTCCTTCCTTCCTTCCTTCCTCTGTCCCTCCCTCCATTTTTCCTTTCTTCCTTCTTTCCTTCCTTCCTTCCTTCCTTCCTTCCTTCCTTCCTTCCTTCCACCAGGACTTACATACCGAAATACTGAGACACAACTGAGAATGTGCCTTATACCACACCCCATCCCTGAGTCTCTTTCATAAATTTCCACCTATCTGGAATTAGTAACAAACATGTCCCCAAATGGGGTGTGACTTCCAGGCCTATCATGATTGATCGATTGTGGCATTGCTCTGCTTAGATTTGAAAGTTTGCTCAGAAAAGATTCCAGATCTGGGTTTTCCGCCGACTATGTGCTTGGCAAATTTTGCTGTGTCTCATTCCCCACCCCCCACCCCAATTTGTCTTCTCCTGCCTCTTTCTTTTCAACCTCTTAATAGGAAACACATTTTTCCTTCCCGGTTCTGCTGTTCCCACCAGAAATGTCAGACCGTTGGGCAAAGGTGAGAACTTGAACCAATAAACTCAGAACAACTTTTCCTCTCTCAGCAGCTTTTCAGCAAAAGTAGACCCTGCTTTGTTTGACTGTTCCTTGATGTGGTTACTTCCCCCTTTTTTTCTTTCTGTAGGGCCTACCTTCCTCTTCCCGTCCCCATCCAATGTGTCGGTCCACATTTTAGCTGCAAAGACAGCTTGTTTAATCTCTGGAAACCTTTTGGACTTTGCCAGGGGGAACTGGTATTCGTCATGCTGAGCACCGGGAATGAGGATCTGTCTCAAATTTGCCAGAAAATGTGTCAGCCATAAATTTGCTTTCTCACTGTTATTTGAGAACAAAAAAATAATGTACAAAATGGCAGGGATATAGGTTTAGAAAGCCTCTATAGACATCACCCTTCTATTTTGCCCAGTTTCATAGACCTCTTCTGATGCCTATTAGGCTTCTTGCCCAGATTCCTGCACCACCTGGCATAATTTTTGAAAAAATCTTATAGTTATGAAGAACGGTTACTGGAATTGGATGTGTCTAGTTTAAGAAAGAGAAGGGCTAGGGGTGACATGATAGCAGTGTTCCAATATCTCAGGGGCTGCCACAAAGAAGAGAGAGTCAAGCTATTCTCCAAAGCACCTGAAGGCAGGACAAGAAGCAACGGATGGAAACTAATCAGGGAGAGAAGCAACCTGGAACTAAGGAGAGACTTTCTGACCGTGAGAACAATTAACCAGTGGAATGGCTTGCTTCCAGAAGTTGTGGGTGCTCCAACACTGGGGGTTTTTAAGAAGAGATTGGACATCCATTTGTCCGAAATGGTGTAGGATTTCCTGCCTCAGCAGGTTGGACTAGAAAACCTCCAAGGTCCCTTCTAACTCTGTTATAGGAATAGCAATAACATTTAGACTTATATACCGCTTTATAGCCTTCTCTAAGTGATTTACAGAGTCAGCGTCTTGCCCCCAACAATCTGGATCCTCATTTTACCAACCTCGGAAGGATGGAAGGCTGAGTCAACCTTGAGCCGGTGAGGTTCAAACTGCTGAACTGTTGGCAATCGGCAGTCGGCAGAAGTAGCCTGCGGTACTGCAGTCTAACCACTGAGACACCATGACCCTTTATTCTATTATTCTGTTAAATAAACAGGCTTTTGTACATGGACAGGCAAACACCAGCCCTTTGACCTAATCTTTATTTATATGAATGCTCACTTAAATCTCATTGGGGTCCTTAGCATTGCTCTGAACAAATTTTGTTTAGAAATGTGCCCTCCTGCCCAAGAATCAAAAAACGTCTAGTTATTTAGAGAGCTTCTGAGGGTAATGAGTGTCAGAGCAAGTTTACCATTGACTTCCAGGAAATAAGTGTTTTGTGCCTGGCCAAGCCTTCCAGGAAGTGTTTTATGTTTGTGATGTGCTTTCAAAATTGCCTATCCTTGCTATCAACTGTGGCTGTATACTGCACTGGGCATCATATTGTTGTTTCTTTTACCCCTTGAACCAAAAAAGTCTATGGCAGAGGTTCCCAAACTTTTGGGCACCAGGGACCGGTTCCATGGAGAGAGATTTTTCCACGGACCGGAGGGATGCGTGGTATTGTGTGCTGCCTGCATCTCATAGATGGGGCTTTGCTTGTTTGTGTGGCCTGGTTGCTGGCATGCTGCGGCCCGATACCAGTCCATGGACAGGGGGTTGGGGACCTCTGGTCTATGGTACATTTTCCAAGCTCTGGATAATATACATAATCTGAATAATCAAGGTATTGATATTTTAAGATGGCCTGAATTCCATTTGAGATGTTTTAATGGTGGATTCAGAGCATATTTGCACGTTCTGTAAAGTCCCGTGATTGAAGCTCCATGTTGCCATGTCACCCTAGGATTTTGGATGTGGAATTTGAGGAGGATGCCAAGTTTTCTTCTTCAATAGTGGCTTTCCATAATCAAGGCATTTCCCTTTTGTATAGTGGCATTCATCTTAGTGAGCTTCCAATTTATAGTGCTACAGTCCCAGCAGAACTATGCTCATCCACACATTGACACCAAGGGTCCCTAACTACCTTGCCTTCTGGAATTGGTCCTATTGGTTTTCATCTGGAACAGAAAGGACCTCTATGATGTCTTCAGTTCTATAAAATACACAAAATAGTCCTCAGCTGATGGCCATGTTTAAAGACCCTTTGAACTTACAACGGACTTTCAAAAAGCTACTTACAATCCATCCTAGAAGTTACAACTGCTGCCACTATCAGACGATATTGCTTCATAGATCTTAAAGGGTGGGCAGAAATAATGGGATAGAGGCAGTGGTGGGATTCAGCCGGTTCGCACCAGTTCGGCAGAACCGGTAGCTATTTTTTTGTTGCCCAGGCCCAGAATGGACTCTGGAAGCGGCATCCACACAGAGAACAGGTTGTTCACATATTTGAATCCCACCACTGGATAGAGGCAGTTTCTCAAGGCGCTATGCCATGGAAAACTTTATGGCTGGTAATTGGCTCCTTGGATTGCATCTGGGAGGTCACTGGTAACCTGTCCAGTTTTCTTAAGAGAGGTTTTATATGAGCATATCAAAATGCAACCATAATTGCTTCTATTACTGTCTTCTGTATCAGCTGTGTCATCTGAGTGGTCTACGGAACTCATGGCAGTAATCCACATGTGAGGAAACCAAAGCATGAGTGATCATGAGGAAAGATTCTTGGTCCAGGGAAGGATGCAATCTGCGCAGGCTAAATTCACGCTGTTTGTTCTTTGCAGGTAGTTCCTTGCTGTCTTACAACACACCAACTCACACAGATCCATCGCCTCGCATCAATACCAAAGAAGGTGAGTTCTTGATATTTGTTCATAGTAATCATGGTTTGTCTTTAATGAAAAGTGGTTTGATTTGGGGAACAATCCCAAAGAAAGTGGTTCAAAGTAGGTGTGTGTAAAATCCATGGCCAAAAAGAAGGAAATAAGGAATCCATCATGGAAGAGAATGGATGCATAATTCAGCAGAGGTGATCTGTAAATATTCCAGAATATTGTACTGTTTTAATATAAAGGAGTATAAAAGAGAAAATTGCATGCAAATATGTCTTTCCATGATGAAAATGTGGACAAAAATATATGCTAACGTGACAACTACATGCAGGTAGTCCTCACCTTACAACTGTAATAGAGATCAACATTTCCATCCTAAGTCATGACGGTCACAGATAGAGGCACCCATGGGACCAGACCTGATTTTACAATTTTTTATGACAGTCATTAAGTGAACACAGTAGCCGTTAAGCAAATCCATGTATTCTTATTCAACATGGCAGAAAATACGTGGGTTTGAAGGTTATGACTCTATAGCTTTATCAGAATGGGAATTGTTCTTTTCTTTTAGTTAGAGAAATTAGATGATAGATAGATAGATAGATAGATAGATAGATAGATAGATAGATAGATAGATAGATAGATAGATAGATAGATAGATAGATAGATAGATAGATAGATAGATAGATAATCAGATAAACAGATATTGGATGGATGGATGGATGGATGGATGGATGGATGGATGGATGGACGGACGGACGGACGGACAGATGGATGGATGGATGGATGGATGGACAGCTGGCTGACTGGCTGGCTGGCTGATCAGACAGACAGAGAGACAGGACAGGACTGGACAGGCCATTCAATGATGTTGCGAAAGCAAGCTCCATGCATCCCAAAGAAAGAAGCTCGGAGGCCACTTTTGTATAAGCTGACCATTTTGGGTTGAAAGGAGCATCAAATCTCAGCCAATGAAAGAGCTCTCTCCTTTGGACCAGATGACATGACGTGAGTTTATTTGACTGCTGCCAGTGGAGTTGAGGGTAGAGATAAGAAAGCACTTTGTGCAACGATGCCCCTTGGCAGGTCAGCCAGTGGGGTGGGGAAGTGAGTGAAGCGAGGAGCGATCGTAATATGATGCTGTTGGAGGGGGGGGGGCTACAGCAGCATCTTCATGTTTCCTAGAAGGCGACAGCTCAGCCTCAGTTGAGGGTGCTGTCAGATTCCACCCTGCACCTCGAGCCATCTGCTTCAGAGACAGAGGGAACCTCATATGTCCGCCAAGCTGGCCAGGGATCAGTGTAGCTTGTTGCAGGTGTTGCTTTTGTTTGCAAAAGCAAGTGCCCACTTGAGCAGCCGGCTCCCTCTGGCCACTTAGAGCAGCCCCAGATTTCAGGAACAGAGGGGAAAAAAAAAAAAAAGCAAGGTAGCCACGAAGCTGTTTGGAGTCCACCCCTGTGCAACTGCCTCTCCTGTTGAATAGTTTTCTATTTAAATAACCATAAAGGGTTGTTTGAACAAAGCGAAAAGCACAGCGCTTCGGTCTGCAAGGGGTGAAAACACCTCCCGGCAAGCTGGCCTGAGTGCTTGGCCCTCGTGCTTCCTGGAGCTGGGCAGGTGCTGCCCCTCTAAATAGAAGTAGGCAAGCCAAGGGAGAGAAAGAAAAAAACTCATGGGATAAAGATAATACTTCTGGCTTTGCTTTGTTTTTAATGTAGTGCTCTCCAGGACAAAAGTGAATATAGCTTTTCTTCTCCTTCTCCTTCTCCTTCTCATTTTGAAATGTTCAATTAAAACAATGAAAAAGATGCAATGCATAAGAAAAAAGTATGCCACACTGCCTGGCTTGCAATAGCGTGCTAAGCCTGCTCCTTCTTCTTCTCCTTGTCCTCTGTCCTCCCTCCCTCTTCTCCCCCGCTCCCCCTTTTCTCCTCTTCTTCCTTCCTTCCTTCCTTCCTTCCTTCCTTCCTTCCTTCCTTCCTTCCTTCCTTCCTTCCTTCCTTTCCTTCCTCTTC
>NW_015387303.1:52360-69600 GCF_001527695.2 Protobothrops mucrosquamatus | reverse complement strand
CCTTCCCCTCCCCTCCCTCCCAATTCTTCCTCTCTCCCGCTCCCAATCCTCCCTCCCTCCCTTCCTTCCTCTCCCTCCCTACCAATCCTTCCTCCCTCCCTCCCTTCCCCTCCCTCCCTTCCTCTCTTCCTCTCGCTCCCTCCCTTCCTTCCTCCCTCCCTCCCTTCCTTCCTTCCTTCCTTTCCTTCCCATTATTAAATGCAGTAGATTACGCATTGCTGTCAAAGAGTAAAATATTCCAGATTTCTACACCTCTAATAAAAAGTGATGGGAAAACGAGCTTCCTACAGAAAGTTTAATCATAGTTTTTTTTTTTTTAAAAAAAGTGCTATCTGTTTAAAAAAAGCTTTCCAATATGCTTTTTTTCTCTTACACACATATATGTTTCCAATACTTGAACGAATTAGGCATTGCTATCGACTTTCTTCCATACGCACGTCAGCACCTGTATCAAATCAAAAGCAGAATACTTTTGTACTTAAAATAAGAATAACTTGGTATTCAGCTCTACAACCAAGACTTGCACAGCTTAGCAAATTAGGACCTTACATTTGCTCAAACTGCCAAGTTCCCCAATTTCCCCCAATATAGTTATTTTTTCTATTCCACTTCATTATTGTTTTGCATTATACATTTTAATGAGTTTGCAGAGAGGCCAGGGAGCTGTGGTTCTTGGACAGCCTCAAAATGTAATAAAGTAAAGAAAAATTCTGAGATGACAAACAGCAGGGACTGTGGAAGCCTAGGCTCCATGCAAGAGGCACGAAAAACGGGCCTCAGCTATCACTTTAGAGCAACTTTGCCCCAAATTAAGACTACCGTAATCTTGGGAAAAACTCTAGAAAATATTTGTGGCATGCATTGATGCAGATGTATATATAACTGGCTGGCTCAGTTATTAATCAGCATTTACAGTTAGCGCTCTATTCACTAAACAGGCCAGAACTTGGCCTTAGTCCTAACAGCTGTGGTTTTACTCAGGGACATGCTTAGTACGTCTCTGCCTGCCCTCACATTAATCTGAGTCGAAGTTCCTGCAACAGGTTCCTTTGGCATCAAGCCCAACCTCCTTGGACATTGGCCATGATTCCACGCCAACAAATAAATACCCTTATAGTTTTCCAGTGTAGGGCACCTTGGTCCAAATTTGCTTCATCTGTTTTGGAGACCTGGATTGTTCTAATGAGAATCATCCAGTTTTCTTTGGCTGAGAAACAGTTTTCTCGTAAATGAAAGGCTCTGAGCAGAATGGCTGGAGCCTATCTGCTGAGTTTGTTTTAACGGGAATAAGTCTGCTTCAGTTTTCAGAATTTGGCAGTTCCGTGATAGTATTGCAGATCTGGAAAGCATATAGAGATTCAGGAGGGGAGGCGTCCCATAGTACATGGTTAGTTCAGATAGAACTATATGGTTTAGTGTAGGGATGAGCAACATTTTGAGTCCATGGGATACTTTTGGAGGGCTCCTTGGTGCTCTCTGAGCTTGGTTCTTTTCTTGCAGATGTTACATTACCCAACTAGGTAACATCATCAGTGCTAAGGAGTGGGCTTTGTCCTCAATTTAGATTAACTAGGGATGACATGATAGCAGTGTTCCAATATCTCATGGGTTGCCACAAAAAGGAGGGAGTCAAGCTCTTCTCCAAAGCACCTGAAGGCAGGACAAGAAGCAACGGATGGAAACTAACCAAAGAAAGAAGCAACCTAGAACTAAGGAGAAATTTCCTGACAGAACAATTAATCAGTGGAACAACTTGCCTCTAGAAGTTGTGGATGCTTCAACACTGAACATTTTAAAGAAGAGATTGGACAACCACTTGTCTGAAATGGTATAGGGTTTCCTGCCTGAGCAGGGGTTTGGACTAGAAGACCTCCAAGGTCCCTTCCAACTCTCTATTCTGTTTTATTCTGTAAACTACTGGCAGTAGATGATAGTGAATAGGCTGATTTATATTCTAGTGGCTTGCCCTGTCAGTGTTGGTCTTGGTCTTGGAGATTCTTTAGCTGGGCTGTTTACTATTAGCTTGTTTGGCAGTTAACAATAGTCCAAATAGTAAACACTCCATCCAAGCAATCCCCAAGAACACTCCCAACAACACTGATAGGACAAGCCACTAGAACAGGGGTGGGGAACCTTGGCTCTTTTATGACTTGTGGACTTCAACTCCCAGAATTCCTGAGCCAGCCATGCTGGCTCAGGAATTCTGGGAGTTAAAGTCCATAAGTCATAAAAGAGCCAAGGTTCCCCACCCCTGCACTAAAATATACAGTAAATGGAGAGGAAACCCCACTCCCTACTGACAACGTTAACCTAGTTTGAGTAATGAAATGTCTGCAAGAAACCAACAAAGCTCAGAGACTCCTCACTTTAATCCTGTGCTACGAATATTCTCCTTTACTGATATACTTTTCTTAAGGTTTGAAGGCCATCATGAACATTCAAGCTATGAGAAAAGTTTGCATCACACAGAGGGGCAAAACAATAACTCTCCATTTCTTTCTCAGTTTTTTTTTTTTTTTTTTGCAGGGTAGGATCTTTGCTGTTTTTGTTTTAAAATGATAAATATATTCAGGGCTTTTTTCTGTGTAGTTTTTGCATTTCCTATCCCACCACGGCAGGAAACCTTTACAGCCACAGAGATGCAGTTACAGGGAGGGCCCCCAAAATGCCACCTTGCTTCAAGTTGCCCAACCTTTTATCTTGTACTTTTGCAAAATCGTGTCCTACACCAATGCAAGTTATCTAGCATCCTGGTTGGTGATCCCGGCGCTGGGTGGTGGGACCCATTGATCTCCCCTACCATTTCCAGACTTTGCATTCTAAGGTTCCTCGTTGTGTCTTTTGTGCAAAGATCTTCGTCAAAAGGGACTTTTGAAGAGAACATGGGTGACTTTGTGTTCTGCATTTTCAACTGCCCCATAAAACGCACAGAGTGTTTTCTGCCTATCTTCTATTGATTAGATGTGGAAGAAGATAAAGCCTTGACTGTTGTAGATTAACGAATAATATGGTTTGGTTCTTCTTTCTATTTATCCCACCAACCAACATATGAAAGGTGTAATGGATATTCCCATTTTATAGAAGGAACTTTGGCTATAAATAATGGCTGTCTTAAGACCAGGCTGATGAGTTTCAACCACAGCTCCGTGAGAGAGACTTTTGCCCCAAGTTCCATTTTGCAATGTAGAAAATGGAAATTACATGCCTTTGTATTTAATTTAGGAAGAACCATTCCTAAACGCATTTGTTCATCTAAAGAAGAAGAAAAAAACAATACATTCCAATCATATGTTGTGTATCTAAAATCTAGGCCCTCTGATCAGGAAGAATGTCTACTGATTAAAGAACATACATGTCCTTACGTGTAAGCTATTTCCAGTATGCTAATATGCATCTTAATTTTCTTCTAATAACAATATAGCCTGCCTCTATTTTATAATATTTTTGCAAGGAGAAAAAAAATCGCACACCGACTGTGTGTGTGTGTGTGTGTGTGTTTTTTCCCTTTTCCCTTTCTGCTTGTTTTTATTATGATTCTGCAGTCCAAAATGGGAGTTTATGATTCCAGGAAAGACAGTAGCTTGCTCTTATGGATTCTTTAAAAAATGTTTTCCTTTGAAATTCCGGACTTAATGTTGTGTCTGCTTTCCTGCTGACCCTCTTCAGAGGTGGCCGTATGTTTTTTCACCCCCCCTTCCCCCCCAAAAGAGGAGATTTTTTTAAAAAAGAAAAAAGAAAAGAAAAAAAAGGGTCTGTTATAACAAAGATTCCTTGTCTCTGAGCTGCAGCAGGCAGGAAACCCGTACTCACAAGGGGATGACAACCAGCTAGTGTTGTCCTAGCACCAGGCTCCAGTCCTCCGAATTGAACCTGACAGCATGTCTGGGCCACTTTCTAAGTCACCATTATATTTCCTTTCCCCCTAGCAAAATAAGAGGGCTTTCCCCCCCACCCCCACTCCCCCACCTCTGCCTTATTGCACATGTGCAGAGTTATGAGCTGCCTCGCTTGTACGTTTGCTCCATCCAAAAGGTCTCAAGAGCAAGCGGTGCAGTTTCCATACAGCCATAGCAAATGTGTTTCCAGATGGCTGGTTTCTTCTCCCCCCCATAGCAGTTGGATGCTCTGCTTTTTCTACGGGTTGCTTGCGTTACAGCCATGCCTGCCTACAGCTCCAAGGGTCTTGTGCAGGAGTCTGTCGATATCATACATTTGCAGCAGTGGCGGGATTCAGATATGTGAACCACTGGTTCTCTGTGTGGATGCCGCTTCCGGAAGTCCATTCTGGGCCTGGGCAACAAAAAATTAGCTACCGGTTCTGCCAAAGTGGTGCGAACCGGCTGAATCACACCACTGATTTGCAGGCCTAAAACGTGATGGCCAACAATAGTTAGTGGGCAATCTTTGGGGAACTAAGATAAAATAGATAACTTTTATTGTCACTTTTCTGGGTGCGCACTGGCACCCATTAAAATGAAATTCTGATGCCCGCTCTCAAAAGAAAATATATACTGAATGTATATGTATATGTATATGTATATGTATATACACACACCCATGCATATACATTCACAATAACATATACTGTATACACACATATATATATTAATTTAATTTAATTAACACTTAATTTCATTGTGAGTGACACAATGACAATAAAGATATTCTATAAAATCACAGTCCATTTTTAATACATAGCGGAAAGAAGAGTCTTGAGAGTTAACAAGGTTGGTACAAAACTATTACAGAATCTAGTTATTCTGCTCCAGATACCACAAAGCCTCCTCCCAGAAGGTAACAGCTAAAAAAGCAATTATCACAGGAGCTGCCACAAAGATTCCAATTTCTGCTGAAGCCTTAATAAGACCACACTTGGAATACTGCATCCAGTTTTGGTCACCACAATATCAAAAAGATGTCGAGACTCTGGAAAGAGTGCAGAGAAGAGCAACAAAGATGATTAAGGGGCTGGAGGCTAAAACATACGAAGAACAGTTGCAGGAATTGGGTATGTCTAGTATAGTGAATAGAAGGACCAGGGGTGACATGACAGCAGTGTTCCAATATTTGAGAGGGAGTCAACCTATTTTTCAGAAGGCAAGACAAGAAACGATGCAGGGAAACTAAACAAAGAGAGAAGCAACCTAGAACTAAGGAGAAATTTCCCAACCATGAGAACAATTAACCAGTAGAGCTCCTTGCCTGCAGAAGTTGTGAGTGCACCATCACTGGGGGCTTTTAAGAAGAGACTGGACAGCCCCTTGTCTAGAATGGTATAGGGCAGTGGTTCTCAACCTTTTTAATGCTGCGACCCCAACCGATCGTAAGTCGAGGACTAAACCGGTCGTAAGTCGAGGACTAAACCGGTCGTAAGTCGAGGACTAAACCAGTCGTAAGTCGAGGACTACCCAACCGGTCGTAAGTTGAGGACTTTCCCTGCCCGGGAGCGCCGCACATGCGTGGTTCCGCCCCCTGCGCCGGCCAAGGCGTAGCTGGCAAGCGGCAGAGACGGAGCAGGCCGACCACCAGCTGGCCCAGCCCAAGGGAGGTAAGGCACCCGCCGGAAAAGGGGGAAAAAATGGCGGACAAAAAAAATGGCGGACAGCCTTGCTTGGCGACCCCCATGAAATGGTCGATCGACCCCAAATGGGGTCCCGACCCACAGGTTGAGAACCACTGGTATAGGGTTTCCTGCCTGAGCAGGAGGTTGGACTAGAAGACCTCCAAGGTCCCTTCCAACTCTGTTATTCTGTTCAGATGGAATAATATTAACTGCCATTCAAGAGCAAATATTTTTTCCTTGTGACTCGTAGTAGAAATCTCATAGCTTAAAGCAACATTTTGCAAGGCGGGTTGAAATTAAGGTGTCTTAAGGTATTCCTGCAAATAAAGCAACTTAAATGAATGCCAAGTCTCTGGATGGTTTCCTTGGCTCAAATTTTCTCATTGTGTTTCAAGAGCAGTTGTGCAAGAGTGAGGATGGGAGGTTTTCGGTAGTACTGCTGTACACATTGCATTCATTTGCAGTGGAGGGGGAGATAGCAAGGAAGCAAATTCTTGGCTCATCTGAGCAGCTATTGTTGATGTTTTTGGAAAGATGCTCCAGCAAAGCGCATTTTCCAGATGTCCTTTTTTAAAAAAAATCCTAATCCGAAGCACAACTCCATACAGCAGGCCACCATCATCAATCTGAACTGTATTTTAGGCAGAGTATTGTACCCTTTCCGTTCACGGAATCCTCTTTAATTTCATTTGGATATACATTTTAGGTGTCATTTCTTGCTCACTCGGGGAGCGATGTGAATAATTATGTTGCATTCCATAGTTTCCATAGGAGAAATGATCGAAATCACACCTGTTGTGAATTCCAGTGGATTCTCTCACGGATGTGGCAACAGTTTAGATGGTTTTCAAAGGAGCTTCAAGCTGTCAATGGCTACTAAGCTTCATGGCTTATTGTTATTTCTGGAATTATAGGCAGCAGATCTTAAATGTCACACTCGAGGGAGCAAGCAATAACCTGTCTATCCATGCTTGTCAATATCCTAAGTGCATATGGTTGGCCACTGTGTCTCACTAAGGCTGGATTAGATGTGTCCTTGCAAAACTTCTGTCTGTCTGTCTATCTGTCATTGTCTGTCTGTCTGTCTGTCTGTCTGTCTGTCTGTCTGTCTGTCTGTCTATCTATCTATCTATCTATCATCTATCTATCTATCTCCATCCATCCATCCATCCATTCCAGTGTTTCTCAACTGTGGCAATTTTAAGATGCCTGGATTTCAACTCTAAAAATTCCTCAGCTAATCACATTGGCTTGGAAATTCTGGAGATCTATCATCTATTCTTACATTATTGCTAATATCAGCCAGTGCCTTGGCTTCTTTTCTTCAACTTTATACTTCAAATATTACATAACTTCTCAGATTTTACAAATGTACCATTTACATATTTACAATAATGCCACCAATTCTCAACTCATTGTAGTAGAGATTTTATAACTTTTCTTCAAATTCCAAGGAAAGGAAACTTTTAACAAATAAAAATAATAAAAAAACTCAGTATGTGCATTGAGAAAATGAACTCCTGTTCTCCTTTTTTTTATCTGGGCATTTCATCCAAGATTTTACTCTGTATTTTGTTTAACTTTTAATAGCAGAAAAACAACATGTTGTTTTTTTCCAGGGCCAAATGGAATTCACAAATACACATGCGATTTCCTGAAGATTTTCTGTCATTTTCCCAAAGGGAAGACAATAGAATCGTTTGGCTTCAATCCATTTGTGAGATTGAAATGACTTTCTTCCAAACCTCCAAATATTTCTGGAGGAGGCTTAATCTTAAACAGCACATGCAATGCTATCTTTAAGCTGTCTGCTTATGGAAAACATTGACTTTTTTAAAAAAAGTTTCCTACTGAGCAAACTGTTAGTTGACCTTATCTTCTGTAATATAAAAAAATAAATTCCAGAATAACTATTGATTTCAGAGGAAGACACTTCAGATCTGCTGTCTAGAGCAGCGTTTCTCAACCGTGACAACTTTAAGATACATGGACTTCAATTTCCAGAATTCTGGGAATTGAAGTCCACATATTCTTAAGGTTGCTAAGGTTGAGAAATGCTGATCTGGGGATAAAAATGATTATTTTAATGGACAAAGTGTGTGTGTGTGTGTGTGTGTGTGTGTGTGTGAGAGAGAGAGAGAGAGAGAGAGAGAGAGAGAGAGAGAGAGAGAGAGAGAGAGAGAGAGAGAGAGAGAGAGAGAGAGAGAGAGAGAGAGAGAGAGAGAGCGTTTGTGTTTGGATTCAATTGTGTATTCAATTGTTAGTTTGGAGGTACTCAAAAACCATTGGGTCTGCATGTAGGTAATCACATCAGGAGGAGAATCTTCATGGATCAAACCACATGTCAATCTAGCACATTCTCAAAAAACACCAATTATGCACTCCTAGGAAGGGCCTTTAGAAAAGCAATCAAAAGGTGATTCTTTCCCTAATCCTTTAAGTCAGGTTGAAAGGACTCCCAATCAAATGACTTGCAGTATAGCTGAATCTGGTTGATATCTCTTTTAGTTGATTTTTAAGCTCTGTTGTACTTTTTAGGTTGCGTTTGTTATGCATGGTCTTTCTTGCATGTTGCCAAAAGTCATATTGTTTGAATTGGGTAGCTGTGTATAATATAAATAAATAAGAAAGAAAACCCTCCAGGCAAGCCATAAGGACAATGGCTGCCTTGTACTTCTGTTGCTAGTATCGACTGCTGGGACACGTTATTTTTTTTTTTTGAAAGATCTGTCATCTTACCATCATACTTGGCATTGTCTCCATGATTTTGAAAAGTTGTAATAATATTCTCCATCAGCCTATTCACTATCATCTACTGCCAGTAGTTAACAGAATAAAACAGAATAACAGAGTTGGAAGGGACCTTGGAGGTCATCTATCCAACTCCCTGCTCAGGCAGGAAACCCTGTAACATTTCAGACAAATGGTTGTCCAGTCTCTTCTTAAAAACCTCCAGTGTTGGAGCACCCACAATTGCTGGAGGCAAGTTGTTCCACTGATTAATTGTTCTAACTGTCAGGAAATTCCTCTTTAGTTCTAAGTTGGATCTCTCCTTGATCAGTTTCCACCCACTGCTTCTTGTCTTCTAGTTTATCTTCTAGTTTGTGTCACATTTGTACTAGATTCCCAAATCCATCGTGAATATTTAAGTTACCTCATTCTGTATGACAGTTTTCCACAATTTGATGCCTCCAACACCAAATCCCAGAATTCTAGGCAACAACGGCGTATGAAATAGATTGCTATAGATTTTCTAACAAAAATATGGCATTTGGCCTGTAGGTTGTTCTCAGTTATTGTTAAGCATCAAATGTCATGATTTGCAATTAACCATTATTCTCTTTTGTTGCTTTTGGTTATGATTAGATAACTCCTATGATGCTGTTCGAAGATCAGGATGGGGTAATAATCTGAATTCCAGCCACAATAAAAGTGAGTCACTGTGGTACACTTTTTGCCTTGATAGGTTAATAGATGGTTTTCAGGAGAAGTTATGTTCTGAAATTTAAAACGTTATGAAGTTGGTATCAATGATTGTGTTCTCATTCTATTGCCCCACACTAATTTAATCTTCTACACCAGGGTTTCTCAACTACAACAATTTTATGGACTTCAATTCCCAGAATTCCTCAGCCAGCATGGAATGCTGGAAGTTGAAGTTCACACATCTTAAAGCTGCCAAGGAAGAGAAACACTGGTCTACACAGGTCTTGATGGAAAAATCAAATGGCAATAGAGATCTTTCCGTTGACACTTCATTTTTTTCTGGATGTTTTGTGACTTGTCTCAAGAATGGAAAAGTTCACTAGAGATTTATAAAGAGAATCCTGCCATCTCAGCTTGCCATAGTTGTTGCAGTATTTCTGTCACTTTTTCTCAACATCAGGGGTTGGGCTCATCTAAGTGACCTTGAGAATTATAGACTTTGCTAACAATATGGCATGATGCCTTGAGGGTTTACCTTCCACTCTCCAACATAGAGCTGTGGTGGTACAGTGGTTAGAATGCAGTATTGCAGGCTGACTCTGCCCACTGCCAGGAATTTGATCCTGATTGGCTCAAGGTTGACTCAGCCTTCCATCCTTCCAAGGTTGGTAAAATGAGGACCCAGATTGTTGGGGGCAAGATGCTGACTCTGTAAACCACTCAGAGAGTGTTGTAAAGCACTATGAAGCGGTATATAAATCTAAATGCTACTGCTACTGCTATCGCTATTCACATATACACATTCACATAGACAAACAAACAGAGACACACACACACACACAGAGAGACAGACAGACAGACAGACAGACAGACAGACACTTTTTGCTGCTGCAATTTGGACATTGGAAAGATTCCAGTTTCATATTCTATGCCAATTGAAGGATAATGTGTGTATGTGTGTATGTGTTGGAAAATAGAGGTTGTGAGGAACCAGTAAGAGTTCAAGTGAACTTCACATCTTTTTAGAATGAAGGAATACATATTGTTGAATTTAAAGGACATACCTATTGTTTTGGTCTCTACTGTACCCTGCTCCTTCTTTTTCCTAACCTAATCTTTCTTCTTTGCTTTGCTAGGTCCTCCTCTAGGTGGGACACAAAATGTAAGCAAAAACGGAGAACAACAGAGACCCCAGCCAGGTAAGAGTGCTGGAATGTACACAATTTTACTGATTTTAGGGGGGGGGAGAGCACATTGCTTTGTGGCCATTATCTGAATAGAGCAGTTACCAATTCTTTCTAGTAGAATTTCACTTTAGTTCAGTTCAAGGACTACCTATAGCTTTAGTTGCAAAAACTATAACCAAACATTTCTTGAGATTGGTCATTCTCAGAAAGGGAATTCATGCTCCTTCATAGATCTATACGGGTTATCTCATTTGCTAAGTTTGAGAATATTTAAAAGTATAAACTAACCACTCTACTGTTATAAGCCCCATCCTTTAGATCTCAAGGTCTGGGTAGCAGATTCCCACGTTCCTAGTACAGAAAAGTTGAGATACATTCTCTACCGTCTCCATTCTGCTTGAGGAATAATAGCACAAACTCTGATATAGAAAATGGGAGTAACCCTATATTCAAGCTAGAAATACATTTATGGCTAGTCTGTCTCTGTGCTGTACGTTCACCAACATCTAACCTCTGTCCTTTTCTCAATTTAGATCCATATCAGATCTTAGGGCCCACCAGTAGCCGTTTAGCCAATCCAGGTAAGTCCACCTGAATCAAACCTAGCCCACCCCATGAGATAATTCATCTATCTCACTCTCGGTATAAGGCAGGAGTGTCAAACTGCCAGCCCGCGGGCCGGACGCATCACGTGGAAGCTGCGCCCACCCCATTGCCGGCAATGGCAAAACCGGCCCGATATGTTGCGCGACATCACATGACGTCGCGAGTTTGACATGCCTGGTATAAGGTCACTAAATGTGTAATAATTCTTGCAATAATGAAATGCATTATCATTTATTTAAAAAAGGCGGTTATAAGCTATAGCAACATCATAAGTGAAACAGAAACTGAAAAGCAAAGATCGTTAAAATTCTTTTTTAACATTTACTTCTTTTCACTGAGCTCTGGAGCCACCACTGAGAAGGCTATGTCTCTAACACTCACCAGTCAGACATAACTTTTTGACTGATCTGTGAACAGCAAGAAGAGAAGGATATAGTTGATTCTCTCTCTCTCTCTCTCTCTCTCTCCTCTCATAGGGAGTGGACAGATTCAACTGTGGCAATTCCTCCTTGAACTGCTGTCAGACAGTTCCAACGCTAGCTGTATCACGTGGGAAGGCACCAATGGGGAATTCAAGATGACCGACCCTGATGAAGTGGCCAGGCGCTGGGGAGAACGCAAAAGCAAACCCAACATGAATTACGACAAGTTGAGTCGAGCCCTCCGATATTACTACGACAAGAACATTATGACCAAAGTGCACGGCAAGCGATACGCTTACAAATTTGACTTTCACGGCATCGCTCAAGCACTTCAGCCTCACCCTACTGAATCATCAATGTATAAATATCCGTCGGATCTCTCTTACATGCCTTCGTACCACACACACCAGCAGAAAATGAACTTCGTCCCTCCCCATCCATCCTCTATGCCGGTCACTTCCTCTAGTTTCTTTGGCGCGGCGTCACCATACTGGACTTCTCCTGCTGGAAGTATTTATCCAAATCCCAACGTACCACGCCACGCTAATTCTCACATGCCTTCCCATCTAGGCAGCTACTACTAAATGCTTTCTGTCTTCGGTGAACTTTCTCGTTTTGATTGGTTGTTTTCTTCCATTCCTGAAAATCTCTGGACTTTTTTTTTTTTTTGATACTGTTGGGGAGAAAGCTTAAAAAAAACCACCTGGATATTAATATTGTTATTTTTTATTGTAATTTTTATCAGAACAAACCTTTTATTTTTCTAATTCTGCTTCTTCTGTCTCAGAAGGGCAAATGAGTTCTCCAGTGGGCCAGTATACTGCCTTTCATTTTGGTTCAAAGGCTTTTCTCATTTATAGGACCAGCTTTACATTACATTTGTGCAGTGGTTATCACTCAAGACTGTAGACAAAGTATTGTCAAGTCAAAAGCTTTTTGGAAAAAAAAAGAAAGATCAGAACCTCTGAATCTTAGAACAAGAATGTTTGTTCCAAACTAATGGGAAATCGTGGTGGGGTGTGTTTTTTTTCCAGTTTTGAGAAGTGTTGAAGAAAATTCACAAATTTTGAGGACCTGGTTTGCAGATATCAACTGGAATTTTCGCTTTAAGGCCAATGAAGGCTTGGGTTGTTTGTTTTTTTCACTCAACTGGAAAAAAAGAGAATGAAATATAAATAAATATGTATATTTTAAAGCAACTAAGGGCATTGAAAGGACTGTGCATTAAGTTACATGGTTTTGTTAATAACTCTGGAAGCATAAGGCACCAGGAAAAAAAAAAGAAAACAGGAAGTTACAATGCATTGAGGACAGATATTCTTAAGAATGCAAAATGGAACTAATATAAAATGACAGCAACTCCACCAGCTTCAACAAAGTTTGGGGAATTGCAAATAAACATTACCGATTCACGAACGCTGTGCGTTTGTCAGTCCACTACCGAAGAGGTCAACAAAGTCAGAGGGCAACTTACTGTATAAATTATGCAAAGTTATGTTTTTAACCTGATATCTCACAGTATTAATGAAAACTAAAACGAGTTGACCTCGGTCACAAAAGCTGTTTTGTGGTTGTTGTTTCTTTTACTATCGAATCCATTTTTTAAAAAAAAAAAAATTCTTTGTACATCTTTTTAATCTGTACATTTGGGTTGCAGCTTTGTTTTGTTATTATTATTTTTTTGTTTTGCTAAAAAAAATAAACTTTAAAAAAAAAGAAAACACATGCAATGTGTATGTTGGAAAACTAAGGACACCATTTGGAAACGAACTAATGGTTATATTCAGAAATTTGGAATAAAGATCTACTACAAACCTATATTGGTTCTATACTGATTAACTGACACAGGTACCCCCCCCAAAGAAATCTGGTTATGATCCTTGAGAAGAGGGCTCAAATTTGTATTTTGAACCCTATCCAAGTTCTGTTTTCAAACTTCTCTGGAAGAAAATAAATGCTTAATTGAACCACTTAAGTCTACAGTACAGTCATGTTAGTCCAGGTAATCAAAATATCATCTTGGTTCCCTTTTCAATTAATTTAATTGATATTTATCACCTAAATTTGAGAATGAATCCAAAAATATGCAAAAGAAGAAAAAAATGTTGAGTAGGGCAAAGCCTAAGAGAGAACTAGCATTAGATGCTTTATGGACTTTAAAATGCTCTCAGAATCTTAAATTGCAGAAAATTTCTTTGAAGATCTGCCATGATCTGTTATGGTCCATAAATGAATACACCTGACAAGGGGGGGGGGAAATAAGAGGGTGTGGGAATCCAACTGAGATGGGAGAAAAAATTAATCTTTACAGCAGTCAAAATTAGAATCTTCAATATGCTGATTCCACATGTAATCACGGTATGTTAAATCTTTCCCAAAGGGTTATCAAGTGGTACCTTATAATCTGGCTGTGTAATTTTAAAAAGAAGAACTAACACAATAGCAATAAAAGTTTCATGATGCCAAATACATTGGCTCAAACACTTCCTGGAATGTATAGCTGTTGATGGAAAATAAGCAGGGCATTTATAAAGCTGTTTTTTTAAAAAAAACAAACACCTTTCCTATTGGTATTTTTGCATAGCTTTCATATTTATACAATGGATGGATGGAGATAATAGATCATAGATGACAGAGATGGAGATAGAAAGAGAGAGGATAGATAGATAGATGGATGGATGGATGGATGGATGGATAGATAGATAGATAGATAGATAGATAGATAGATAGATAGATAGATAGATAAATAGATAGATAAAGGAAGGAAGGAAGGAAGGAAGGAAGGAAGGAAGGAAGGAAGGAAGGAAGGAAGGAAGGAAGGAAGGAAGGAAAGAGATAATTGATAGAATAAACTTCAAGAGCTGCTTCCCTTAAAGTGTGCTATTCAGCTGAAGACTATGCTGAACTATAATGTGAAAAATAATGAACTAAATGGTTCTTTCCTTGATTAAAGTGAAGAATTCATACAGGGATTTTATTTTATGCATACAGATAAACTTCACTGGGCTTTTTTCCATGTGTAAATGTATAAAGATTTGTACAGTCTGTAAGTCTTTAACACCCCTGTCCTTGGAGGGAAGTTAGAAGATTGGAAATGACTAAGAACAAAGGGAGGAGATCAATTCACAGTAGGAAACCTGCAAATTCCACCCTAGTCCTTAACGCGGGGTAGAATGTTCCCGCAACCCACAGCTACTGTACAGCAGCTGATCAAAGGAATATGCTTGAAGCAATGCACATTTTGGGAGGCTTCCGCTCACCCTTGTAGTACCCCAGCAAGACCCTGTGGGGTTTGTAGTCTAATCTTTATGGGCTGTGGAATTGTTTTCCACTGCTGTCTCAGTTCTGGCAAGGAACATCCTGACCGTTGTGGGATCTTGAAATATAAAGGCTGTTCTTAATGCTTCTTCACATGAAGAAAGGAGAGAATAGGAAAGGAAATATTAGACCTATCTTGTCCGCTTTAACTGCTTTGAACAATTCTGGCAGGCTTGATGTCAGATGGAATGCCAACTGGATGGGAAAATATCCAGGTTGGGCTTCTTATTTTTGCAAGCTTTTTTTCCCTTCCCGGATGCTAGTTAATTGCATTCGTGATGCTACTTGAAAAGATACAGAAGTATTTGTGACTAGAGATGGGAAGGCCTGGAAAAAGCCTGGAAAAATTGGGGTTTTTTTCTTCCCCCCCCCTTTCCCCCCCCCCAAAGCCAGTTGGAAAAAAATGGGGGAAAAAACCTGTTTTCCCCCCCAGTTTTTACAGGTTTTTTTCCAGGCCTTCCCATCTCTACTTGTGACCAAAAACAAAATTACATTCAGGGAAAGGACCTATAACTCAGAGTGTAAGGCTGAAAGTCTGAATTTCATTCAGAAACATTTGAGATAAATCCAAGTTTAAAATCCTAAGAAGTGATAAGGAGCAAGTCACCTTTACAATGCCTTGGTAAGGCCACACTTGGAATACTGCATCCAGTTTTGGTCACCACGATGTAAAAAAGATGCTGAGACTCTAGAAAGAGTACAGAGAAGAGCAACAAAGATGATCAGGGGACTGGAGGCTAAAACATATAAGGAAAGGCTGCTGGAACTGGGTATGTCTAGTTTAATGAAGAGAAGGACGAGGGGGGACATGATAGCAGTATTCCAATATCTCAGGGGCTGCCCCAAAGAAGAGGTATTCTCCAAAGCTATTATCCAAAACACCTGAAGGCAGGACAAGAAGCAAAGGATGGAAACTAATCAAAGAGAGAAGCAACCTAGAACTAAGGAGAAACTTCCTGACAGTTAGAACAATTAACCAGTGGAACAACCTGCCTCCAGAAGCGGTGAATGCTCCAACACTGGAAGTTTTTAAGAAGAAACTGGACAGCCATTTGTCCAAAATGGTATAAGTTCATGGATGCCTCTCTATGGCCCCCAGCTCTTGATTTCGTCTTCCTATTTATTCCATCTTAGACTCAATTCTATGCCTGCATAGCTTTGAGCAGATCTTCCCATTGTCCGCAATTCTTCCACCTGTAGTAGCAATAGAAAAGTTTCCCCCTCCATCCAACGGGCCTAGGACAGGCGCCACCCTGACAGACATTATAAACTTGTGCTGTTATTAGCAAAGTTGGAAAATTGGTCTAATTGATTTCTGACTGTACAGGAAACTTTTCTCAAGTTAGAAAGGTGGCGTTTGGGGTTTTGGGGGGTTTTTCATTTTTTTGAGGGGTTGTACTATCTGGCCTCTTCTCCATCTTTCTCCTCTTTCCTGAACTGCTGATCCTTGAAGTAGAATGATAGCTTGACAGCTTTGTGGCTTCCCCTCAGTAGCCCAGACCAAACAAAGGGGATTGAAATTGACAAATGTTTGTTTTTTAAAAACTGGAACCAATGGCGTGGAAAGTCCCAGATATGTCCCTTTTTTACTATGTTCTTTCTCTCGTTTCTGTGCATGTTGGAGGTGAGATTCCCCCCCCCCCCACAACTGTTTGGCAGCATCATAGGGTGAGGGGGAAGACTTCTGTTCTTTGGTCTCAGCATCTCTATTGCAAATTGCCTTCAAGTTGCCACTGAATGAGGAGAGAGAGAGAGAGAGAGAGAGAGAGAGAGAGAGAGAGAGAGAGAGAGAGAGAGAGAGAGAGAGAGAGAGAGAGAGAGAGAGAAGAGAAAGTGAATGAGCGAGAGAGGAGAGAAAAGAGAGAAAGAGTGAGAAAGAAGAGAGAAAAGAGAGAAAGTAAGTGAGAGAAATAGAAAGAAGAGAAAGAGTGAGAGAGAGGAGAGAGGAGAGAGAAGAGAGAGAGGAAATAAAGAGAGAAAGAGAGGAGAGAGAAGAAAGAATGAGAAAGAAGAGAGAGAAGAGGGAGAGAAAGAGTGAGTGAGAGAGAAATAGAAAGGAGAGAGAGAGAGAGAGAGAGAGAGAGAGAGAGAGAGAGAGAGAGAGAGAGAGAGAGAGAGAGAGAGAACTGGTGGTGTGAAAATGCTCTCAACCAGTCTCCCAGAATGGTCTATCATTTTTTTCCAGTCCTCAGCTTTGGGGATGTTTATTTGTATTATCAAAATAGTAGCTTACGTTTATTGAGCAGGTAGAGGGAGAACAGCGCCTGAGTGGTTCTTTCTAGTTTGCAGCCTTTCTACATTTGAGATAGTCCGCTTTTTTTAAACAAAGAGAAGCTTTCTTGAAAATAGCGATGGTCTGTGATGGCCTCTAGTTGCAGCCACACAGAATACTACCTAGATTGTCTCCTAAAAGAAAGTAAAACGTCCTCTGGTGGCCAATTCATCATGGAAACAAACCTATTAATATTCTTTCTTTTACCCAAGAGCACCCCCACGTGGTCATTTAAAAACAAATGATTTCTATATCTTTAAACGTTATTTCTTGAATTCCCTCTATTTAACTCCATTGTGGTCTCTTTCATTTACCTTTGTATTGTCTCTCCCTTCACAAAATCTAGAGGGAAACAGGTTGCTTCTTTTGAAGGTTGGTTTAGAGTTACCATATCAGTTCAACAGCCTCCTGACTTTCGACACTTCCATTAAATTTCAAGATTGCTA
>NW_015387303.1:38964-52320 GCF_001527695.2 Protobothrops mucrosquamatus | reverse complement strand
GGAGGAGGAGGAGGAGCTTTCTCTTCTCTGGAGAAGGGAAATTAAAGAAATTTTGGGGAAATAATTACCTACAATTGTCAAAAGTGCAGAATTATAACTAGCAACTAATGTTCACTAATGTTCTCTTGGCCTCCACCCACTTTACAGGCTTTCCTTAGATGTAGATATAATTCTTCCTTTTTGTTTTTTGTCAAAAACAGACTACGTGGGAGAAATGAAAATACTGGAATAATCATTCACATACTTTTACTTCCTTAAATTAAAATTTCGATTTTTCCCCAAGTTCTTTTAAATACTAAGCTTCATTTGAGATTAATCCCCTCTGTGTAGGGGGCCCAGTATTACTGCCCCCTCCTTCCCAAAGTAATACTCTAGCCGAAAGGAAGGATGAAGCAGTTGCTTGCAACTGCACGGTTGCCTGTTTCAGAAGATTACATTTATTCCTGTCCTCCTAACTGAACTTTTGCTTTGTGGCTTTGGGTGTCAAGCCCAGAAATAGATTTTCTACAGGACCTTTTCTAAATGGATCCTGCATTTCCTCGATAGCTTTTCTGCCCTGAGTGGGGACTGGTATCTTTCTGCTCAGAAACAGCCTCCACTCTACAAAAAGGAAACCCCATTCATGGTTCTTGAGAGGTTGAACTCCTTGGTAAAGGCTTATCTTTCCCCATCCTGGTCCACCAAGATCATCTTTGGATTGACAGGCACTTCCTGCTGTGGCAATCAGTAGGAACTCCATGGAAATATTCTGGGTTTATTCTTAGATCTCTTGGGGTTTTTAATCAGCTCAAAGCAGTACTGCATCGTTACGAGTCAAGTGACTAAAATAAGACAGGCACGAAGTGGACAGCCAAAGTTCACAGCTTGGCATATGAAGAAGTATTTCCAGCCATGGTGCCTTAATAGGGTGGACAGGGGAGGGAAGTATCTAGTCTCAGTAATTAAGGAAAAAGTTGAGTATAGTTTCTGAAAGTTGAAATACCAGAAGAAGACTGGGAACTAATAATAATAATAATAATAATAATAATAATAATAATAATAATAATAATAATAATAATAATAATAATAATAATAATAATAATAATAAAGTTAGAAGGGACCTTGGAGGTCATCAAGTCCAACCCCCTGATCAGAAAGGTAACCCTATATCATTTCGGACAAATGGCTGTCCAGTCTCTTCTTAAAAACTTCCAGTGTTGGAGCATTCACCGCTTCTGGAGGCAGGTTGTTCCAGTGATTAATTGTTCTAACTGTCAGGAAGTTTCTCCTTAGTTCTAGGTTGCTTCTCTCCTTGATTAGTTTCCATCCGTTTCTTCTTATCCTACCTTCAGGTGCTTTGGAAAATAGCTTGACTCCCTCTTCTTTGTGGCAGCCCCTGAGATATTGGAACACTGCTATCATGTCCCCCCTCGTCCTTCTCTTCATTAAACTACTAGACATACCCAATTCCAGCAACCGTTCCTTATATGTTTTAGCCTCCAGTCCCCTAATCATCTTTGTTGCTCTTCTCTGTACTGTTTCTAGAGTCTCAACATCTTTTTTACATCGTGGTGACCAAAACTGGATGCAGTATTCAAAGTGTGACCTTACCTAGGCATTGTAAAGTGGTATTAATACTTCACGTGATCTTAATTCTATCCCTCTGTTAATGCAGCCTAGCACTGTGTTGGCTTTTTTGGCACCTGCAGCACACTGCTGGCTCATATTTAAGTGATTGTCCACTAGGACTCCGAGATCCCTCTCACAGTTACTACTACTCACAGTTACTACTAAGTCCAACAGCCTGCACCTGTCTTCACAGTGAAGGGACCCAGGGCTGAAAACATCCTGCAGCCAAGAAGGCTCCACACCCATTTGCACTACTCTGGTGATCCTGAGGATACAGGAAAACCTCCAATGGCCTCAACGACTCTCCAAAAGAATGCAAATGACCAGCTGTCTGCAAGGAGTACAAATCCTTCCATTCCCCACCAACCAGTCAGAGCTGAAGAAGCTTCTTGGATGAGAAGTGAAATGTCTTCAGAGAAAAACAAAACAAGTCCAGTTGCCTCCTGAAAAAAACATCTTTGGGACAATCATGATCTGGATGACTGAGAATCTCCATCGACAAGACTGGGAAAGATATTTCAGTGGCTAAAGACTCACAATCTACTCTAATTTGTGCAAGAAATTCTTATAATTTACCCTCTAAATGTACACAATAAGTCCTCATAATCCATTATCATTTATCCAGGAAATAATCACCATTTCTTATAATTGCCAAAATTATCACAGGAAATCATATCTTATTACAATTACCCAAATTGTAACGTATTATAATTTATTCCTAAATTAATATACTTTGTCCAGGAAATTATTACAGTTTAGTGAGGAAATTACCATCGTTTTACACAGGTTAGAGTTGGGGTTAGAATAAGAAGGGTTTGTATCCAGGAGTAACATTGACTTGAGAGTGAAATTACAGTTTGGACCTGAAGATGGCAGTCTCCGCCAGGAAACTCTCTAGTTCAGTGTTTCTCAACCTTGACCATTTTAAGGCATGTGGACTTCAACTCCCAGAATTCCACAGCCAGCATTGTGAACCGGCCATTTTGTGAACCGGCCAATATTCTTTGCAATATTTTCAAGCTGCTTTTCTAGCTCAGTGGTGCTAGCAGTTAAATATTGAAGCTAGCAATAATCATTGATAAATGGCACAGAACAACTCTTTCGGAGATATTACCCAGGAGTGTGGGAATCAGACAAAACTTGGACAATTTCACCATCCCAACTGAATCCATTTGGAAAGAGACGTCCGTGTGCCTGGAGAGGAATTATTTAAATTGTGCCTCTCACTTGATTCTGCACTTGAGTTTGATAGGCTGATTTCTTTTAGAAATCCTATTTGGTTTGTAGATTCACTTGAACTGCCTGTAAATTGTAGCTGGAAACTGTGTATCTGCATACCTGGAATATTTTCCACGAGACATGAAAAATGGAGGAACACGTGCCCCCCCCCATCTAGTTGCTATACATATTAAACCTACAATTCAGTCTTGCAAGGTGGTATTATAAACAAGTATGAAATATTAACCACTAACCTCTCTTTTGATGGAGTTTATTAAATTGCTGTGTACCCATCATTCTTCCTGTCTTGGTCTGGGAGTGGAGAAATTATATTATTTTTATTTGCAGATTACTTGCAAAACCTGTGCATTTGTGTGTGTTTGTGTGTGTGTGTGTGTGTGTGTGTGTAGATGAGAGAGAGACAGAGACAGATGGATAGAGATAATAGATAGAAATAGATAGAAGAGATAGGTAGGTAGGTAGGTAGGTAGGTAGGTAGGTAGGTAGGTAGGTAGGTAGGTAGGTAGGTAGATAGATAGATAGATAGATAGATAGATAGATAGATAGATAGATAGATAGATAGATAGATAGATAGATAGATTGATTGATTGATTGATTGAGAATGAAAAAGTCAGTTAAAATTTCTTCTTGCTCAATTCTCTTTTAAAGGGTTTAACTGGCATTCATGAGTCTAATTGGTAAGGTTGCAGCAAACGCCCACAGAAAGACAAAATGAATGCCGCCTTTCCAGTTGTTTGGCAACATGTGGATTAAATACGCAAAACTAAAGTCAGTAGCAGAGATCACGTTGCAGCCTGGGAGCTCCTGGCTTCCTTCCGAACATTTGCATCCTGTTCGTTTCCCACACTTCTTTGAATACATCTCTCTGTTTTCTGCATCCTGACCAAATCTCAGAAGGCCAAATCTATTTGTATCTGATCAGTCACCTCATGGGAGGAAGGGAAAAACAGATTTCATGACATTATATAGAAGAAGAGAGAGACAGTCCGGTGTAGTAGTTAAGGCACCCAGAAACTGGGAGACTGTGAATTTTGGCTTGGACTTTGGCACAAAGCTAACTGGGTGGGCTACTCTCTCTCTCTCTCTCTCTCTCTCTCTCTCTCTCTCTCTTCTTTCTCTCTTCTCTCTCTCTTTTCTCTCCCTCTCTTTCTTCTCTCTCTTCTTTCTTCTCTCTCTCTTTCTTTCCTGCCCTAGGAAGTGGGCAATAGCAAGCCATTACTGAAATCTTTCTAAAAAAATATAGGAACTTATCCAGGCAATTACTAGGAATCAACCCTGATTTGAAGGGAGGAGGAGGAGGAGGAGGAGGAGGAGGAGGAGGAGGAGGATCAGAGCCAGTCTTACAATTATCATTGTTGAGTCACTTGTCTCATTGAAAGGGACCCAAATCCTTTAAGCTCATTTTATCAGAAATACAAGTAAACCATATTTTAATCCTAGTTTCACCCTTTCCCGTAGCCTCTGCTTTCTCCTATTTCACATGGGGCAATTGAAATTCTGTATGTTTGTATCATAAAGTAAAATCTTACTTGAATTTATCTTGGTGATTTCAAGGAGACAGCCGTGTCGTTTTATTAATTTGCTACTGCCTTCCTCTTTGGATTTTTTTTTTTTTAACTTCTTAATCTAACCCAGAGCATTTCTCGTCATTTCACAGCCAAGAACTAACCAAGTCTAGATCTGCTTTCCATTTTTTAAAAATCAGTCAAAACTGGCTAAGATCCACTGTGACTGCATCCTGAATATAGTTTTCCACATAAGGAAACATTTACGTTTACGCAGTAGTGCTGTCATGATAATTATTTAATTTTGAATTCACTTATTTATCCAGCAGCCAACAACAAATTTTCCACTTTCTCCCCATTACTCAAGACATAGAATCTTTTTCTCGGTAATAAATATTACAGTGTAAGTCCTATCGACACATTATATGATATTTGGGGAACTGCTACTTCGTAGTCTTTTCTGATTGGATTACGATTGCTATGATCAACAAACAAACCAGTTCATTTTTTTTTCCCCAACAGAAAATAATTAGGTATTCTTGGCACTTCCCAGGCACATCAAAAAGTAAGCACACACGAGTCCCAGAGGACAACAAAGTCACATTTTTGTCTCACTGGATTCACTAACTTCGTGGGACAAAAAGGCAGGATTGTCATATCCCATCTTTGCCTTGGCTTTAGCATCCTTCTCATTGTAGAGGCAAAAGGCACAATGTGGCGTTTCCACTTCTACAGTTTTGCTGAAGTTGTGAAAGTCCACCCTGTATTTCCCTTCTTTGGTTTTAGAAACAATGGGGGCAAAACGATAGCCCCACAGGACCTCTTCAGCAATGTAAGATGTCCGGACTTGGCAAGTTGCACTGGTGGATTCTACGGTCCCGTCCAGAAACACCACCAGCTCAAAGTCATGTTGAAGGAGGGTGTCCGCTGACATGTGAAAGAAGGGGCTGTGCTTGTCGATGACATGGTAAATTGTCAAGGGGGAGATGAAGAAGAGGTTTTCATTGCCAGCATCCACCATGAAATTGATGTTGACTTGATCCAAGATGATCGTCTCTCCTTCAGGGGTGATGGTGGTCTTCAAGAGTTTGCCATAGATATGACTTCCGATCAGCAGGCTTTTCCTGAGGTTGGCCACCCGGATGAGAAGACACAGTTTTCCACCTCGTTTACTAATCACAGCATTTTTGCTAAAGGTGATAGTTTTTGCTCTCTTTTTGGGTCTGGAGATTTTGGCCAAAATGGCCCCACACATGAAGGAGTTTATGATAACTCCTAGGATAGATTGGAAGATGAGAAGAAAAATGGCTGTGGCACACTGTTCCGTAACACACCTGAACCCGTAGCCAATCGTGACCTGGGTCTCCAGGGAGAAGAGGAAAGCTGAAGTCAAGCCATTGATATTATCTACACATGGCGTGTGATTTATAGAAGGGCTGAACTCTGGCAGATCTTTATGGATATAGGCTACTACATACCAAAGAAGACCAAAAAGGAACCAGCTGCCCAAGAAAGCTGAAATAAAGATGGTCATTTTGTACCTCCACCTGAGATCCAGGATGGTGGTCCAGATGTCGATCAAGCAAACAAATCTTGACTGTTCTTCAACATTCCCAAATTCTATGTTACACCTTCCATCTTTGGACACCAGGCGTGACCTTCGTCTCTTGCATTCGACCCAATGCTGTGTGAAATGTTTCTGGAAGTATTTAAACATTCCCAGCAGTCACTCTGGATTAAAGGAGAAACGGGAGAATTATTACAATGTCTGGTAAGCGTTTTTCTTTTCTTAACGAATTTATCCGTGTGGAAAAGACTCCAGTCGACTCTGAGTTATGGGACAGCCTAAGGATGCATTCCAAAGTGGTACTTAACTCTGGTAGGTAAGACTAATGGCTTAAATTCTACCTCATGACTGTCCTTCAGAGCAGCTAGCAGTGTATTTTCTCCACTTTCATGCCGGAACCAATAAAAGTTACAAGAAGCTCTTACAGTAGCACAGTTACCACTAGCGAGTTGATAAGTACTTCGTTTGTGATTGCTCAGTGTAGATTTGACCGTGTTGGCTGTGTGTGAATGCATGAATTAACTCTGCAGAAAGAAAACCTCTCGTGGCATGAGAAATGATAGAGAAATTTAACCTGTGGTGCATTATGACCTATTTCAAGATGCAAAATGTCACGGGATGATGGGCAAAGGGCCAAGGGAGGAATGCGCATGTATAAATCAGGGCTCAGTGACGCTACCATCACACTGGAGCTTTCTGCAAATGTTCTGCTTAGATGTTTCTGCAAATGTTCTGCTTTGTGACTCAAGCAAGTGCTAAGCCCAAACCCTGTCATGGTTCTGCTTTAGAGACATATGGGGAAGGTTTGGAATGCCTCCCAATTGGGAAAACAACCATGGACTTTGAAAGCACAAAACATGACATTGTCACTAGGGTATGAAAACAGAACTGGAGGTCTCTTCTCCAAGTTGAAGGCACCAAGTATCTTCTGCCATTTGAAGAAATGCAGCATCACATATGTGTTACTCTTGAAAGTGACCCAAAACTCATGGCTCCTTTGAGGCTGAACATTCATCCGGAAAGTTGTCTGACCTGGATATAGAAGATGAACCTATTTTGTTTCTCACACACAATGCTATAATTCATGGTGCAGAGCAAGAAACTGCTTTTTACGGGCTGGGGAGACAGAGGTTCACCTTATGCGTTCCTACGATATGGAAGACCTTGATTATGAGAGTGGCATGCAGCATTCAGACACACATACCAAAGCACCCAAGACATATGATCCTGGAGCGCTTCAATTCACGAGGAGGGACTATGTGAGAAGTGTTGTTGCCTAAGCAATACAAGGAAGGAATCCCTTCTGTTTGCCACTCAACACAAAGGACAAATTAGGTTGCTTCTATTCAGACCATGTTTCTATTTCGCCTGGGTTTTAATTTTCATTGGTATTGGATTAGGGGTAAAAAAAACGAAACAAAAGCACCACCAAATACCAGAACTTGTTTTGTTTTTTTTGCAGAAGAAATGAATATACAATTGCAAAACAGGGCAGGTATCCAGGTACTTTTGCTGCAACATTTCTAATAAAAACAAGAAATTTGTTCAAAACTCTTCACTTGCTTGTTTCCCCCCCCCCTTTTTTTTTTTTTGATGCCTTCCAGTCAATGTTGACTCCTGGTGACTGCCAGGACAAATCCCTGCAGTTTTCTTGGCAGGGTTTCAGAAGTGGTCCGTCCTTGCCTTCTTCTTTCAGGGGATGAGAGAGAAGGACTGGCCCAAAGTCAGCTCAGCTGGCTTCGAGCCCAAGGCAGGCCTGATCTCCCGGTTTCTAGCTTGGTGTCTTCGCCACTATCCCAAACCGGCTCTCCCTTGCATTATCAGGATACATTTTTTTTCAGGCAAACCACATCCATCAGGACGGTCGCCTTTCAGTTTTTCAGGGGTGAGATTGAGAAAGAGTAGCTTGCTTAAGCCTGTTGAGTGGGGGTCATGGTGAAAGAACAACTCAGGCTTCCCAGAGGCAAGTTCAGCATCTTGACCACATGATATGCATGTGAGCCAAGCCTGGGAATTGTTGGTCACCTCATTCATTCATTCATTCATTCATTCATTCATTCATTCATTCATTCATTCATTCATTCATTCAATTGTATTTACAATGATCAACCACTCTCAAAGACTCTGGGCAGCTATACATATTAAGCAGCGGTGGGATTCAAATATGGGAACAACCGGTTCTCTGTGTGGATGCCGCTTCTGGAAGTCCGTTCTGGGCCTGGGCAACAAAAAATTAGCTACCGGTTCTGCCAAACTGGTACGAACCGGCTGAATCCCACTACTGATATTAAGGCTCTACTACTGCATCAAGAGCCCGCTCTCAGCTGCTCTCTTATAACTCTAAACTGCTAACTTTATCTTGAATTTTGGGCTGCAGGCAACGGGGAGAAGGATAGGAGACTGGCATCTCCCAGCGTTTAGGAGAGGACAGCTTCAGAGTGCTTACTTCAGAGATTCCCGTTGGAAGGCCGTGGCAGAGACGATCCTACATCACCCTTTACCCCTAGATTTAATTCGCGTAATGATTGGTTTGGCTTAACATGTGGGAATCCAGCTATTATGGATCTTAGACCATCCGCAAATTAAACAAGCAGTGGTTAAAGTATTATGCCAGAATCCTTGTAAAAGGGAAGGAAGGAAGGAAGGAAGGAAGGAAGGAAGGAAGGAAGGAAGGAAGGAAGGAAGGAAGGAAGGAAGGAAGGAGAAGGGAGGGGAGAGGAACAGTAACTTCCATTTATAATCTCTAGAAGATGTATTGTGGGTAATGATTTGTTGCCCTCCCTCCCCTTTCCCTTAACAACTTGCAGAAATAGGGTAGTGAAATATGCAGTGTGACATCTTATCACCAACGCATTTGAACAAGATTGGAGCTTACGAGATCCCATCACAGCCCTGTTGCTTATCTCCTTCTTCCTAACATCAGCTCCAGGCATGGCTTCCCTTCAAAGAGGGGATTCTACTCCAGAAAGTGCTGTCATCTTACTTTCTTTCCCAACAGAAATTCCCCATTTTGGTGCTACTGGGCAGGCTCAGGCTTTATAACCCCGGATGAAGCTGAGTGGCCTTCCAAATTTGCTTATTTCTAAAGAATCCGGGGGAGAAGAGGGCACTTCTAACGAACCTCTGCTGATCCTTCCTCATTTTTCCCTGTTCTTCTGTCTCTCTCTCTCTCTCTCTCTCTCTCTCTCTCTCTCTCACTCACTCACTCACTCACTCACTCACTCACTCTTTCTCGCCCTCTTCTCTCCCTTCTTTCTCTTTCTCATTCTTTCTCCTCTCTTTCTCTCTTTATTTCCTCTCTCTCTTCTCTCTCCTCTCTCCTCTCTCTCACACTCTTTCTCTTCTTTCTATTTCTTTCACTTACTTTCTCTCTTTTCTCTCTTCTTTCTCACTCTTTCTCTCTTTTCTCTCCTCTCTCGCTCATTCACTTTCTCTTCTTTCTATTTCTCTCTCTCTCTCTCTCTCTCTCTCTCTCTCTCTCTCTCTCTCTCTCTCTCTCTCTCTGCCTTTATGTGTTGGAGTCAGCTGTTAGAAACATGAAAAGATAGCAGATACCAGAGGATGTATTTTACTCTACCGTAGTCCATCCCATCCCGTCCTTCCCTCTAATCTTTCAGCAACAACTTTGAACATGACCCTGAAAGTCACAAGAGAAAACGCACCTAACATTTATTATTGGGCAACACACATGAAACACGCACTAGCTACCCAACAGTGCCGATTTCCATGTCTGCAGCCAGCTGCAAAAGGCCCTATAGGCATTCTTGTCCTGACTTATTCTGCTGCTGATGGTCAACAGCGAGAGTCCAGTTAAACTTTAAGCAGGTTCCCCGGAAAGGGCACAAGGTCATTTCTCCTCAATTTTGCCTCCTTACATTCCCTTAATCTGTTTGCCTCGAGAAAAACACACACACACACAACCAGAGATCCAAAGAAAAGCTCTGGATTTAATAGACCATTTGTAGTAATTTTCCAGGGTTTAAGTTCTCGTTTCTCCTTATTGCTTTCCGTTCTTCAAGTCTCAGAGGTGAAAACCTTTCACGTTCTCCTTTGCGTCACTTGTGCTGGGCCATCCCAGTCCTGTTTTATGGCTTTCATTTAGAGGACACCCCCTCTCTGCCACCCCCAAGGGAGCAGAAATGTTAAAGCAGAGGGCAAGTAAAACAAACTTTCACCATTGTGTTTCTTCCCTTTTTTCCTCCAAACAACTGACCACGAAATTCAATATTTTCAAATTTAAGGAAGAAGGAAGGGTCTCTCTAAACCAGGGCTTTTCAACCTTTTCATCCATTGTGCCACTTTTAGGATATGGCAACATCCGAGTACCACCAGTCGCCTAGCAAGGTGTCAAAAACTTGATGACCAAAAAAAAAGTGATAAAGTACAGGTAGTCCTCGACTTATAACAGTTCGCTTAGTGACTGTTCGAAGTTACAATGGCACTGAAAAAAGTGCCCCCCAAGCCACAGCCGAGCAAGACACCTGTCTGCCCGCCCGGCTGCGTTCTTCCTCCTGTCCGAGGTTTTCATTGTTGTGAGCATTTCTGTTGAGGATTGGCAGCGGGGGTGGGTGGGGGGGTTGTTTGGTTTTTATTCCCCCCGTCTGCTGGGTGGTTGCAGCAGGTTTTGGTCACTTCACATGACCCTGGGACACTGTGACCGTCATAAATATGAATCAGTTGCCAAGCATCTGAATGTAAATCACAAGTCCCTGGAGATGCTGCAACATTCCAGCTGATCGGCGCTTCTTCTGGGCTCAGCAGAAGCACCAGGATCAGTGCTGCTTTCCAGCTGATCGGCGCTTCTTCAGGGCTCAGCAGAAGCACCAGGATCAGCGCCGAGCTCCATCTGGAGCCTGGCACTGATCCTGGCGCTTCCACTGAGCCCTGACAGCCCCAAAGAAGCGCCGATCAGCTGGAAAGCGGCACTGATCCTGGCGCTTCTGCTGAGTCCTGACAGCCCTGCAGCTCCAACCGTCTCTCGCTCAGGCTTGTGCGGTGCTGCCACCAGTTCAGCTCATTCCCCTCCCCCGCTACTTTTCTAGGATGGTCACATACCACCTGCCAGGTGCCAATGTACCACAGGTGGTACCCGTACCACTGGTTGAAAAGCCCTGCTCTAAACCACCATGTGCATGGAGTCATGTAACAATGTGGGTAGAATGTCTGTGGAGATTCTCGGTCATCCAGGTCATGGCTGTCCCCAAGGTCCTTTTTCAAAAGGCAATTGGACTTTCTTGGGTTTTTTCCTTTGAAAACGTTTCACTTGTCATCGAAGAAGCTTCTTCAGTTCTGACTTGAGTAGTGGAGGATATTTGCAGGAATATAAATCCTTCCATCCTGCCCCCACTCAGTTAGAACTGAAGAAGCTTCTTGGATGAGAAGTGAAACGTCTTCAAGGAAAAACAAAGTCCGATTGTCTTTTGAAAAAGCACCTTTGAGACAATGGGGTAAAATACAATGCGGACTATGACTGAGAACGACAATTTTGAATCTTCTTCTGGTGTGAAAATTAAAAAAAACAACAACCAAAATTAGCACAGAGAAGGAAAGAGACGTGTCCAAGCCAATCTACTTCCTTAGTTGCTACCTGCAAGGAGTTCTATATTTAAAACAATGCAAGAAGATTGAAGCACTTTGAGGAAGTAGCATGTAAATGGCATAGAGTACAAATTAAGAGACTAAATTTGGATCTCGTCTTTTCATTAAAAAATATTTCGTGCACTAGAATGTCAACGCAGGTCCCTGTCTGAGGTTAATCATTACAATCTAATCAAGATCTGAGCATTGTTCTCAGTCTTCCTTTAAAAGAATAAAGGGTACCTTTTTAGAAAAACAATGTGTGTTGTATAACAGTAAGCGGTTATAAAAGAAGTCTGGCTTAAATCCGTAGGAATCTGAACCAATCTAGTCTGGTTCAGGAAGGACATAGCTCTTAATCCCCCTTTGAAGAAAAGGATATATAACCTATTGTTGTATAACAAAGAATACTCACAGTGAGAGAATTAAATCAGCAAAAAACAGCCCCTCTTGTCATACCCATCTAATTTACCAAAGTAGATATTGATTGGTTGAGCAGAAGGAACAAATACTGCAGATGTCTGGTTTTAAACTGGAGATATGTCTCAACTTAATTCTTTGGAGGAATACAAAACCCAAATGTCATTCATTACCACTTTATAGATAAAATTGTTTGTGCTGCACTTGTCCTGCAGCATGAGAAAGAAGTTGTGAGAACTAAAAAGCACTTCACATAAAACAATTACCATAGGAATACAGGAAGTCCCTTTATCTGTCTAAGCCCCAATATCTAAGAAGAGGGGGTCAACCTATCCTCCAAAGCACCTGAAGGCAGGACAAGACACAATGGATGGAAACTAATCAAGGAGAGAAGCAACCTAGAACTAAGGAGAAATTTCCCGACAGTGAGAACAATTAACCAGTAGAATGAATTCCTTCCAGAAATTATGGTTGCTCCAACACTGGCGGTTTTTAAGTACAGATTAGGCGACCATTTGCCTGAAATGGTATAGAGTCTCCTGCTTGAGTAGGGGGTTGGACTAGAACAGTGATGGCGAACCTTTTAGAGACCGAGTGCCCAAACTGCAACCCCAAACCCATTTATGTATCGCCGGGTGCCGGGTGGGTGTGGCCCACTCGGTGGGTGCAGCTACAGTGCGCTTGGCAGACTGGGTAGGTGTGGTCACTGGATGGGTATGGCTGCAGTAGTCATGGCAGATTGGGTGAGCATGGCTGGGGTGGGCGTGGCCACCTTGATGTTGCTTATGGGGAGGGACACCTGTGGGAGCCAGGCAGGGTTGGGGGAGATCCAGAGGGTCTCTGGCGGGTGGGATGGTGGGCTCCCCAATGGTGACTCCAGGCTGGCTGGCCTTAGGCCAGTGATGGCAAACTTTTAGAGACCACATGTGCTGGGGCGATGGCACGTGCCCACAGAGAGGGCTCCGCGTGCCGCCTCTGGCACGCGTGCCATAGGTTCGCCACCACTGGACTAGAAGACCTCTAAGGTCACTTCCAACTCTGTTATTCTGTTATAAGATCAGCATTCAGCTTAGTTATCTACCTACCAAAGATTTACTATCTAGGGCCCCTTGAAGGATTGGATGCAATTTCCCAAAGGCTTCTAAATGTCGCAATCAAATTGTCCTTTTTAATGTGATAGAAGGATATTATCAACAGTGAGAAACTGGTGAAATGGGCACAGCAGCGCCTGCATTTTCTATGTCGCATGAGAAAAGCACATCTTCCTTCCCCTGTCCTGACCACTTTCTACAGGGGGACAATCGAGAGCATCCTGTCATACAGCATCACAGTCTGGTTTGGAGGCATCACTGCTTCAGACAGGAAGGCGGTGCAGAGAGTGGTGAGAATGGCCGAAAAGATCATTGGCAGTTCCCTCCCTCCCATCCAGGACATAGCACA
>NW_015387303.1:29681-38864 GCF_001527695.2 Protobothrops mucrosquamatus | reverse complement strand
CTTCGTGGTATCTCTAGCAGAACATCCAGATTCAGCCATAGTTTCATTCCATACAACATTAAACTTGTGAACTCTCAAGCTTCCTCCTTCCGTTATATATTCAAGATGGACAGTATTTAATATTTATTTGCTACGTATATGTAGGGATGTGGGTCTATACATATATTGTTCATAGTATGTTTAGGTGTGTGTCATGTATGTGTTTCACTTTGAGAGCGGGCAACTAAATTTCATTTTTGATGTGTGCCGTTGTGCCCACAGTAAAAAAAATGACAATAAAAGTTATCTTATCTTATCTTATTATTAAATACTGTACTTAGAATGGAGAAGGAAGCCACTGTTGGCTCAGCCAAGTCTTGTACATGGTAGGAACACTTTTATTTTCCTCCTAAAATCATTCTCATGACTCATCCAGTAACCAGAAGGGGCTTCTAATGAAACCGGTTGACTTTCTGGGGTATGAGGTGGAAAGCTTCAACACTTTTGTCAGAAACATCTTCAAATTCGTGTGCAAACATTTGAAGCTTTGCCTAGGCCTACTAAATGCACAGTTGGAGAGAAATCATATTATGTATATTTAAACTGTGGATTTAAAAATGGATTTTTTTTTTAAAGAAAAAAAATCATTTTTTATCTTTCCCCACCCATTACTTTGGGAAGTGGCAAGTCTGTTTCTTGGGAGAAAAAAAGTGGCACGCTTCAGAGCTAGATTGTTGATTCCTGCTTTATAATGTCAAGAGCTTTCCAGAATTTCTTTTCGGGTCTGGATTTTGAGCCCGGGACCCTCTGAACGCAAGGCAAGTGTCACGAAACATCAAACATTCTCCGCTTAAAGATCCCTGTGAAAATGCTGTTCTGCAAATAAGGCTCGGAGCTGGCACCACTGCAAAGCATAATGAGGCAGCTGTTTAATTTGGCAGTGTCACAAAGCAAGCTATAGCATGCTGGGTAGAGGTAATGAGAAGCCCAGTAAATCTGCAGGGCCCAGATTGGTGAAAACAGCTGGGCAAGGACGCCACTGGGAGGGAGCTATGAAATGAAATGGCACCTTCAGATTTTAAATCCAGATGCAATTTCTCCACAGCCACTTCTTCAGAGTTGGAGAACATCAGCCTTCTCAGATGTTTATTCAACACCAACCGATGCCACTGGGATCCAGTCCATAACCTTCAGGTAGTCTTCAAGTTATGGCAGTAAAGGAGGTTGCCCATCACGGTTGCAACTTGGGACGGCTGCAGTAGCCTTTTTTTTGCAACGGTGCTTAAGCAAATCACTACGGATCGTTAAGGCGAATCCACAATCATTATTATGGGTTCATTATGAATAGAATAGACTAGAATAGAGCTGGAAGGGACCTTGGAAGTCATCTAGTCCACCCCTGCTCAAGCAGGAGAACCTACACCATTTGGGTGTAGGGTGTGAAATAAATGCTGGCTTTCTGCAAAAACGTCATGGTCGTGTGGCTGTAGGATGCTGTAAATGCAGCCCGGTTGCTGAATACCTGAAGTGCAGTCACGTGATTGGGGGAAGGGGAGGGGGAGATTGGAACTTTGAATCTGGGTTGTAAGAACATCCCAAGTAGATCTGTCAGAACTTCAAATGGTCACTAAGTGTCTGGCAGCAAGTCAAGGACTGTCTGTATACCTCCGTGGCAGCGATGTATCTACCGATCACATTCAGGCACAGTTCACCCTTTTCTAATTTCTGCCAAAGGCAGAATGCGTTGATCCATTTGCACATATGCATGAGTTCAGTTGTCCAGCCACTAACCTCACAATCAATATAAAAGCTACATGTGGTACAAAGAGCCATGGAGAAAGAGACAGGCTCAGCATCACAAGACAAGATAGAAAGACCTGCACATGGATTAGAGCAGAGGTCCCCAACCTTTTGGGCACCAGGGACTGGTTCCATGGAAAGAGGTTTTTCCATGGACCACAGGGGGCGTGGTTTCGTGTGCTACCTGCATCCTACAGATGGGGCTTTGCTTGTTTGTGTGGACCAGTTGCTGGCATGCTGCAGCCTGGTACCAGTCCATGGACCCAGTCCTGGTTGGGGACCCCTGGATTAGAGAACAAATGAAAATATATGATGCCATCCAAAGAGTAAAATAATAGAATTGGAAATGGGCTGGCCACATAGCAAGAAGGACCGATGGCAGGTGGACTGAGGCAGTCATAAAATGGATCCCCCTTGATCAAAAGCATCCACAAAAGAGACTTAAAACAAGATGGAGCAATGACATGAGCACTGAGGGCCCAACTGGCAGAAAGAAAGCTCAAGACCATATTGGTTGGAAACATGCAGAAGAGCCCTTCCTCCTGCAATGGATAGACAATGGCGAGGATGATGATGGCGGTGGTGAATTGTCCAGCTATATCTCTATATCATTGCCTCACAGGCTGACTCTGGTGATCAATCAATCCGCCAACGATCACTTTGCAACTATTGAGAAAGGCAGAAGGAATCCATGAGAATGCCACCAAAACTGGACTTCCAATAGCAGTTGCCTATTTATTTTAATTAATATCTATTTTAATTAAAATGGAGGGTCCGTGGTACAATGATGCTCACTGATGTTGTTCTGTCGACATTGGGACGTTCTATCTTGTCTCTTGTAGGACAATTCTTACGGAAGTAAGAGAGCTGTTAACACACCTAACACCTAACTAAAGATTTGCTTTTGCTTAGATAAAAAAGTAAATGTTTGTTCAAGGAAACTAGGAAGGATGTAATGACTAACTAAATGGCTTTCATTAACAAGGGAAGTATCTTTGAAGTATGGAGGTATCTCAGTATGAGAGATTTCCCCTTAGACAAGAACCAGCCTAGTATTATTCATTTAGTGCTCTGGAATGCTTCAGATTCACTTCCAAAAAGATGGAGCACCTGTCAGTGACTCATTAAAGCAGCTGCATAATTTTGAAAGAAACACAGCTGCTTTAAATAAACTTGGCTCTATCACCCATCTAGCTTTCATGAGTAAGGTGGAACTAGAACTCACAGTCTCCTGGTGATTGGCCCTGACTCACCCAGCTGGCTTTCATGCCTAAAGTGGGACTAGAATTCACAGTCCCCTGGTTCCTAGGCCAGCACTTTCACCACTTGGCCAAACTGGGTTTATTTCTTCATTTAGCTTGGTTTCAATCACATTTCTAAAGCCTTGCTAAAGATAAAAAAAATATTAAAGCTGCTTAGATCAGAAACATTCTACAGTTCTGGAGACTGTTGTTTTCATCATTGTTTTAGCTTCCAGGTTTTATAGGGCACAATAATAACACAGTGAAATCTTTGAAGATGAGACACTTTTCAGACTTTTTTTTTTCTGGGAAGCTGCACTTTATTGAAATAACTCAGCTATGTCTGCTGGATAAAAAAAAAAATACTTATTTTAGAAGTTAGGCCAAAAGAAAAATCCATCCAAATTCACTGCTTTGCCAGAAACTTTTGGCTGCACAATTGCGGAGGAGATTTCAGAGAGTTTCCTCTTGAAAGCATGCTGAGGTGGCAAACTAAAATATTCTAATTAATTTTTCATGGCTCAGAATTTTCCAAGCATGCAGAAAAGTTAAAATTCAGGGCATGATGATAACCACAGCCAGTTCACAATCAGATCTGGGCTCAAACACTCTGAGCAATCAAGCCACTGGTTCATTGTGCTGACTTTCAACCTCAGAAAGATGCAAATAATCCCAGAATCCTGGTGGTTTTTTTTTTCCTCCCTCAGTCTTTCCATCTTTTCAAACCAAATAATAAAGGAGATATGCTTATATCTGATTTAGGAATGTTCATGTCAGTCATAATGTATAATCAAGCATGAGAAAGAACGGAAGTATAGAAACGAAAAACTCATCAGGTCACGTTTTATAATGTCCATGAAACGCACCATCTCATTCAAGAGTCACTCGTAAAGGCAGAAGTAAAACAGAATTCTTAGCAGTGGAGTACCGGCATTTGGGGTTAATGATTAAAAAGCCAAAAAGGACTCCATGAATTTAGAGTCATGTGAGAGATTGTTGACTGCCTTGTCTTCCTCGCTGCTTTTTTCCTTCCATTATAAAATGTGAGAGTGAAGAATTATTAAGTTAAAATGTATTTCTGTAAAACCAAACAATTATTTCTTCTTCTTCTTCTTCTTCTTCTTCTTCTTCTTCTTCTTCTTCTTCTTCTTCTTCTTCTTCTTCTTCTTCTTCTTCTTCTTCTTCTTCTTCTTCTTCTTCTTCTTCTTCTTCTTCCTCTTCTTCTTCCTCTTCTTCTTCTTCCTCTCCTCCTCCTCCTCCTCCTCCTCCTCCTCCGAATGTGTGATAGGTTCACAGCACACGTCTCTGCAAGTGCAGCTATGAAGTGCAAGACTAAGTCAATGTTTTTTCTTGGGTTAATTCTTGGGGAAATGCAGGATTAATTTCATGAATCACTCCTCCCCATGGCAGATGCAAAATCTGAATTCCCTTCATTGTTAAGAGTAGATGTGTCAGTACCACAATGAAACCACATTCTCCTCCAATATATTCTTCTTCCATGAATCAACGGCTTGTAAAGAGATACAGATTACTGATGCAGAGAAAGAATGAAGAACAGCCTCTTTCCTTCTTTTCGTGTCTGTAATTTTCCATTCCACTATCTTATAAATTCACGAGCTGGTATTATACTATGCAAATAGGGGAGATTTTTAGGAACATTCTTGCTCTGGCTGATAGGAGACTTCACCAACGGTTGAATTTGGAGCGACATAAGAGAGTTGTTAGACTATGGGTTAAATTGCAGTTATGGGGGATACATGTTGTACTTTGACAATAAAGGTTGATTTGATTTGATTTAAGGATGACTCTTTTTATTTTATTTTATTTTATTTTACTTTATTATCTTATCTTATCTTATCTTATCTTATCTTATCTTACCTTACCTTACCTTACCTTACCTTACCTTACCTTACCTTACCTTACCTTGTCTTGTCTTATCTTATCTTATCTTATCTTATCTTATCTTATCTTATCTTATCTTGGCTTGCCTTGCCTTGCCTTGCCTTGCCTTGCCTTGCCTTGCCTTATTTTATTTTATTTATTATCTCTCCTTTATTTTTATTTTTATAAATAACTCCAAGTGGCAAACATATCTAATATTCATTCCTTCTCCTATTTTTCCCACAACACCAAGGTGGGTTGGGCTGAGAGAAAATGATTGGCCCAAAGTCATCCTGCCAGCTTTCATGCTGAAGGCAGGACTAGAACTCACTGTCTCTCAGTTCCTAGCTATTCATCTAATTTTGTGCCCCAGTGTGCCATCCGAATATGGGTTATTATCTTTTTTTTCCTATTGTTAAACAGTCATTAAGATAAAGGTAAAGGTTTCTCTGTCCATGCCTATCTGACTCTAGGGCAGAGGGCCCCAACCTTTTGGGCACCAGGGACCGGTTCCGTGGAGAGATGTTTTTCCGTGGACCGGAGGGGGCATGGTTTTGTGTGCTGCCTGCATCCCACAGATGGGGCTTTGCTTGTTTGTGCGGCCCAGTTGCTGGCATGCCACAGACTGGTACCGGTCCATGGACCGGGGGTTGGGGACCCCTGCTCTAGGGAATGGTGGTCATCTACGTTTCTTGGCTGAAGAAATTTTCCATGGTCATGTGCCAACATGGCTATATGCTAAAGGCACAAAGAATGCCGTTCAGGAAAATTAGAGGGTTGCAGATATCAAAATACGCAATCAACAGAAACCAGCGAACTTGCAAAGAGCTTTTTAACTTTATACGTGAAGGGATGCCTCTTTGGAAAAGATGCCACAGACGTACTGAACCAAAGGAGATATTCCAGCACATCATTTTGCTACTTTTTTTATAATGCCTGCACAAAGCTTCTTACAATACAGCATGACTTAAATCATATTTAGCATGTGAATCCTGTTCCTTTCCTTACTGATAATCTTCACTTAAAAACACCTAATTTGTATTTCTGATTTCTTCTCTAAGTCATGTTGAGTTATTGAGTTAGTGTCTCTGGACACTGAGAACAGCTGATGGAAGAAGAACTGATGCCTTTGAACTGTGGTGCTGCCATAAATGATTGTGTATACCATAGACAGCCAGAGCAACTGACACAGAGGTGCTGAATCGTATGAAACCAGACATATTACTAGAAGCCAAAAGTCACAAGACTACATTTGATTGACTTTGGCCATGTCATGTGTGCCAAATTCATTGGAGAAGGCAGTGATGCTAGGAATGGTTAGTGGATCCAGAAGAAGGAGGAAGCAAAGAACTCGCTGTCTTAATACCATCAAAGCTGATACAAAGATGAACATCCAACAATTGAAAGAAGCTGTGCTTGTCAGGGTGGCATGGAGACCACTTGCCTGTAAAGTCTTCAAGAGTCAGACACGACTGAATGGTTAAAACACTAATTTCTTCTTTCAGCATAATTGATTTGCAAAAGGTTGCTGATATTTCAAGCTATGTTGAGTGAGCTATAGAACCAACATATTAGGCTGCTGAGGTGAACAGGCACCTAAGCAAATGAGATGCAAAAATCTATTTTGCATGGCGCTTTTAAGAAGCAATATTTGTAACTTTTCTATACGATGCCCTAATAATACATGTTGCTTTAATTTCATTGCCTTGGCCCACGCTTATCCACAACCCAGCCTTGCTGGAGATCCATTGACCTTAGTTCTGATTGTCCTTGTTCAATTCTAGGAGGTGGAGAATATTCTTCCATGCTGAAATACTCCTAGCCTAATCTCTAAAAGGGAGATATTGATAGAGGGAATGTGTAATTATTTACAGCTGATTTAAAATGTTCCATTACAGGATCAAAACTTAATGGATTGGATCCAGCTATGTCATCCAGAAATGAGAAATAACCATTCCATTGGTTGGAGGTGGGTTTTGCTGACCTAATTTCTCCTGGACAACCCCACACTAGCTCTGTTCTGCAGTTGCTCAATGAGCAGCAAAGGGGGGGGGAAATGGTTAGTAAAGAAACATGCACATTTTGTTCTTGATGATCTAGCATGTTCCTGACCTTTTAAGCACATCACTAAAATTATAACCATTGAAAATAGTCTGCACGTGCATGCAGGTGTGTTTATTGTGCTCCCATAAATCAGCATTTAAAGAAGGGCTGCAGAACAGTGGTAGTACATATGCTTTGTGTGTTAAAACATCACAGTGTCAATTCCTTACCGGGTCCCATACAAAGGACCTCAAGGGAGACTTGTAAAGCTCTACTTACAATGCTTTGCTGAGCTGGTTTGGTGTGGTAATTAAGGCATCAAGCTAGAAACCAGGAGATTGTGAGTTCTAGTCCCTCCTTAGACATAAGGCAAGTTGGGTGACTTTGCGCCAGCCATTGGGCCATTCTTTCTCAGCCCTGGGAAGGAGGCAATGGTAACCCATTTCTGAAAAACTGCCCAGAAAACTATAGGGACATATGTCCAGGCAGTTCCAAAAAATCAGGCACAATTGAACAGAAGGAGAAAGAATCCTTGGAGAATTTCCTTAAATAGATACGATTCTGGTTAGATGGGTTAATTGTTGAGACAGTAGGAAACATTGTCATCTATTCAAATTTACGCATCTCCCTAATATGTCTCATTTGCTTTTCCTTTTAAGAAAAATCAATGTAACCTGAAGATCACAATTATTTCACCTGTTCCAACAATGGATCTCTTAATATGGCCTTTAGAAAAGGTAAGTGAGAAGCACAGGCAACTCTGCCATTAGGCCAAGTGAGTCAACTGCCTCAAATAACAAATGTCAGGAAAATGGTAATTCTAGCACATTGCTCCTGAATCTGCAACCATTGCTCTCTGATAGAACCTAGGATTGTATCAGACTCCTAACCTCTCCAGAGCAACTGACCTCACTAGGTCTGCCTGGTGAAGGATGTTATCCCAGGTATTGAGAGATACAGATACCATATTATCCTTCATCTCAAGCAACAGCATGTCTTGAGTCACCCTTATGGCAAAAAGGTCCGTGGTCAGCAAAATCAAAAGTACTCTTGCTATATCCTCTTGCTCTTTTGGAGACCTGGACCTCATGGCCTCTGGGATTAAAGTCTTATTGAGAAGTGATAGCAAAGGCAGGAACAGCATTCCTGTCTTCTACAAACCAAGGCACACCACTTTAGTTGAGGCATAAAACAACACTTTCTAAAGGACGGACCAAGGACATCCTGGAAGCCTTCTCAGCTTCTCAAGCTGTGCACCAGAATTAGATCGTTTGTTAGGCATGACTGATCTGAAATATTTGAACAGTCCAAATGAATGTACCTTCAGGCTGCTACAATATGCCATACTCCATGTGCTATGGACAGCTATAGAAGGAAAAAGGTGTGGCTTTGGTTATGGCAGCAGCAAAGGTCAACTTTCTGGCCTCACCATCATATTGCCCATCTTGATAGGAACATGAGCTGGTAATTGGCATCACAACATACGTATCTATGTACCTCCCAAGACATCTAGTCAAATAGAACTGCTTTGGCACAATTTATCCAAGCAGAAGATGGTGGGAAAATCTGACTGATGGAATTGCTGATCTCATAAGGGTTTAGAGTAGGCTTCAAGCAACCTGAAATTCACACCATTTGGTTCAGTATCAAACGCATGAATACTAATTTGGATAGAATTTCTTATAAGGAATTACTTAGTCTGGTAGGAAAGGATTGGCAAATTAAATCCTTAGTAGATTTGCAGAAAGAAAATATTGTATATTCTTGGTTTTATTATAATCAATTGTTAATGAGGTGGAGCTTAGATCAAAAAGTTGGTATTGCTTTGCAGGATGTGAATTTGATAAAACAGATTAAAGATCAAACTCGAGCCCATATAAAGAGAATTTATAATGTTTTGATAGAATTGGACTCTGAAACGGAATTAGTTAAAGATTGTATGGTAAAATGGGCTCAAAATATTCAGGAATCAATTTCATTAGAAATATGGGAGATAATTTGGGTTAGAAATGTAAAATTTATTCAAGCTCAAAATTTAATAGAAAATTTTTATAAGATGTTTTATAGGTGGTATTTGGATCCTCAAAAACTGTCCTGTATGTATCCTAATTTACAGCCCAAATGCTGGAGATGTGGAAGTTTAGATGCAACTTATTTCCATATTTGGTGGACGTGTAGGGATATAAAAGCATTTTGGATTAAGATTTGGTGGAATATTCAAAATATTTTTAAGAAAAAG
>NW_015387303.1:14213-29581 GCF_001527695.2 Protobothrops mucrosquamatus | reverse complement strand
GGATGTTAAAGAAATGAATTTGATGTTGAATCTTATAACAGCCGCAAGATTATTGGTAGCTCAATTTTGGAAGAAGGACTCTTTGCCTACTATAGAAGAATGGACGCTTAAAGTGTCAAATTTAGCGGACATGGCTAAAATTTCCGCTTATTTAAAAGATCAATCACAAGAAAGATATATCTCGGTCTGGAGAAGATGGATAGATTATATTCAGAATAAATATGGGACTAAAAAGTTTCATTTGGGTTATGAGTAAACTCTAGAGTATTGTTATTATTAATAGTTTATTTTAATGGAATTTTTGTTAGTTTTAATTATATATTATTATTATTTTTAATATTAGTATTGTATTGTTTAATACTTAGGTAATCAATATGTTTAATTTTAATTTGTTTAAATTTGTGTTAAAGGGGAGTTAAAGCGCATTATGGATTTGGCTACTTTAATAGTTGGTTAATGTTAGATAGATTTTGATTATTATATTTGTAACCCTGTGTTCAGCTCTGGGAAGTGGGGGAGGGGGAGGGTGGGGTTTTGGGGTGGGTATGGGGGTTTATATTGTAATCTTCATAAAACTTTTAATAAAAAAAACGCATGAATACTAGACTACTAGATTAGATACTAGAGAAGCAACCTGGAATTAAGGAGAAACTTCCTGACAGTGAGAACAGCTTGCCTCCAGAAATCGTGGGTGCTCCATCACTGGAGATTTTTAAGAAGAGGTTAGACAGTCACCTGTCTGAGATGGTATAGATTCTCCTGCTTGAGCAGGGGGCTGGACTAGAAGACCACCAAGGTCCCTTCCAGCTCTATTCTATTCCAATTCTAGACCTGTCTCTCCCCTGCAGAGTCTGAGGTCAACCCTAGTGAGGAGAGGAAGAGTTATTGTAATTTGTTTTCTATCATCCTGACTTGCTTTCCTTCATTCAGGCATTAGCGCGGCTTGTCACAAATCTTATATGGCATGAAGAAACTGAACAGAGTGATTATTCTCTCCCTCAAAACTCTAGAACTAGAGATTGATGGATGAAGCTGTTTTGAAGGAAATTCAGGACTTGCAAAGCGTTGATACCAAACGGTATCAGTGGCACATATCAAACTATGAACATGGCAATTGTCACTAGCTTGGATGGATGACTTAAAAGGAAATTGGATAAATTCATGGAGGTCACAGTCTGCTTTGAAGGTTCAAAACATTACTTCCAGGATGAAGGCAACATGCCTCCAGTTATAAGTTGCAAGAAATCAGTAGTGAGAGAATCATTTCTCTATTTCTTCTTGTGGCAGCCCAGAGGGATCTGGTTGGCTACTATGAAAAACAAAACCATACACTAAAATGGGTCCTAACCTGATTCACCGTTCATGAGCTATTCAATGTGTTCAAATCTCATATACACAAAATGTACGTGGGTGTACCTGTACGCTCACGTCTTTTCTGTTCCTGTGCATGCAACCTATAAAACTTAATTTGATACTTTATATTGAGTCATTTTAGAGTCAAGCAGCACCAAAATCAAATCAATTAAATGAAACTAAATTAAGTTAAGATGTTTTTCCCACTGCAATCATTGAGATGTGTCCCTGCCTTTTTTCAGATTGACAATGGCAGAAAGCAGTTGATCATATGTACCAGCAATTGACATGATAAAACCCACTCTGGATATTATGCTGTAAATAACAATGGAAAAAGTCCTGACTCTCTGCACCCTCCAGGGCTTCCAAAAAAAGAAGCTTTCAAGCCAGTTTGAAATCAGCTGAACCCTGTAGTTAGAAGCCATGAATCTAGAAGGTTAATAAATGCCTAAGTGCTGTGCTTTGCTTATCATAAGATTGTAAAAAACCTACCAATACGTTTAAAAGATAAGACTTGCTGAGCCTCTGAAATCAGTCCCATTACAATAAATTGATAGCAGCTCTTAAGGATTCCACCCAGGGTCTTCTCAGCCTGGCTAGGAAAGGGATTGAGAAGGGATTGATCTTAATGATTGATCTCTGTAGGCCATACAGATTCTCTGTTTCCAAGCTATACCTTTTCCCTATCATTCCTTAAATAAATGGATAATATGGGGCTTAATCCTACTTGATCTTCAGTAAGGTTTTGAGATGGTTCTGTGGAGAGACAGCAATTAACCTAGAATCACCATATGGCTAAGCAGGAATTTAAAACCAAGTCTCAGTTAAGCTTTTATTCATTACGCCTTGCTGTCTCTCCACTTGTCTGTCTATTTGACAGAACCTCAGCAGAAGAAGCTTTGAACTCAGGTAAGAAAGCCCGGAGCCCAAGGAGAGGGTGTACATTGCACAATATGTGCTTAATCTGCTTGTTGAATTATTCCATATTCTAAATTTGCACATTGCACAGAATCATCAAGTCGTCAAATGATTTGCACATCATCTCAACCTCAGAAAGAAAAAAAAAAGGAACAACAGTCAATCAATCAATCAATCAATCAATCAATCAATCAAAAAAAGAGCAGGAAGGGACCTTGGAGGTCTTCTAATCCAACCCTCTGCTCCAGCAGGAGACCCTATACCATTCCAGACAAGTGGCTGTCCAGTCTTTTCTTAAAAACCTCCAAGGATGGAGCACCCACAACTTCTGAAGGCAAGCCGTTCCACTGGTTGATTGTTCTGGCTGTTAGGAAGTTTCTCCTTCATTCCAGGTTGCTTCTCTCCTTGATCACTTTCCATCCATTGTTTCTTGTTCTGCCTTCTGATGCTTTGGAAAATAGGTTGACCCCCCTTTTCTTTGTGGCAACCCCTCAAATACTGGAATACTAGTATCATGTCACCCCTAGTCTTTTTTTCTCTAGACTAGCCATACCCAGCATGCCCAACAATGCACAACTTCACCAAAGTTCAAGCTATCCAAGCTGAACATGATCTGCAAAGGTTCAGGGAAATGCATCACGTGAACCAAGTCTTCCGAGTAATGTTTAGAAATGAATTAACTTTTCTCGTTTAAGAAATCAATATATAATTGCTTCTCTTACCTCTTTTTGCTGCCCTGCTAAACAGTAAAGAATGTTGTGAGGAATGTAGAGAAAAAAAGCCGTCCCACTCTTTGCCTGCTGATATTTGCAAAGTTGTAAATTGAATTCCTGGATTGCTTTGGTCTGCCAGTTCTTGCATCAGAGGCCAACCAACTAAAGGCCTCTTTGGCATTTATGAATCAATGTCTTAGCTCAAACCACCTGCCAGCTGATCTATATGCAATAGCACAATTAGGAGTGTGGCTTATTATATAACCTCTCTGAAAAGAGAGAGGAGTGGCTATTTTAAAAGGTTTAAGAAAAGCAACGGTGTCAAGCATCCAACACACAGCATTTTTTTTAAAAAAAAAAAACACAGTTGGGCAAAGAATATCCAGAAGATAATATGACTCTTTGGCAGTACTATCTTCAAAGATCTTTGTAAACATTAACTCAAGACACCGGTTGATCTGTGGGGTCAAGAAAAGAGAGAGCTTTCTGTTTAACATCCTAAATTTAATATCTTAAGTATGGTAAGATCAGCCACTCTCCGCCTAGTCATGCTTGTGAAAAATCCTCAGGATTGAAATCCAAAACACCTAAAGACACCAAAATATGAAAAGCTGGCCTAAGTTCCAATTGCCCTCAGTCACTTATCTCCATATGAATATTTTTAAAAATAGTAAGCAGCTCTTCTTAATGCTGCCCATCAGCAAGTTGAAACAGTTTGTTATGAGGGATAGGGTGTTCTTGAAGCTGGCAGGGACAGGATGGTACTTCAACTTGCTGGAGAGTCTGCAGTATCCATTTTTAAGTGGTGTGGAGTCTTGATTGCCTGCTCTGACAATATATTTTCAAGGCACCTCTGGAGCTGCCACTAAAACGAGTTGATTCCTTCATTCAGCTCTTTGGGATCTGAAAAGTGTCTTAGCTGGGCAGTTGGTAGGGCCCAGCAATCAAAGCTAAAAATATATACATTGACCATCTTAACTGGCAGCAAAGAGATATAAAATAGCCCAGGTTTTCACTGCCATTTTGTGTTTACTTGAGATCTTGCAATTCAGAGTTGGTGGCCATAAAATTTGAGGAGACGAGATGGAACAGGACTCTTGAAATAAGCAGATTTAGCTTGGGTAGTATTCTGTAATGACAGTTATGACCCATGTGATTACAGTGTTTTCTTCCTAAGAGTTGTATAGGTGAGTTGATGCCAAAAGGAAGAGAAAAAGAGAAGACCAAATCCTAAAAGTTATTGAAACTGTTTAAAATAGACCTTCCTTACTTTGGCAAACCCTATGCTAGACATGAAACGATGTTTTATGGAACCCCACATTTCTGCAAGAACTTGGTGGACAAGATACTACAAGATAATCCTTGACTTACAACAGTTCACTTAGTGAACTGTTCGAAATTACAACAGCACTGATCAAAATGACTTATGACCATTTTTCACACTTAGGACCATTGGTCACATGATCGAAATTCAGATGCTTGGCAACTGGTTCATACTTATGACGGTTGCTGTGTCCCAGGGTCACGTGATCATTTTTTGCAAACGTCTGAGAAGCAAACTCAACGGGGAAGCCAGATTCACTTAACAACCGAGTTACTAATTTAACAACTGCAGTGATTCACTTAACAACTGTGGCAAGAAAAGTCGTAAAATGGGCCAATACTGAATTAACCACTGTCTCCCTTAGCAACAGAAATGTTGGGCTCAGTTCTGGTCCTAAGTCAAGGACCACCTGTAATGTTTTTTTCTATGTGCATAGATACTTTATATGAATGGGGCACCTCTACTTTGAAACCCACCAAAGAAAGGCAGAACAAAAAAAAAATCTAACAGATAGTCCATAATGAAGAATGTGCCTGAACACTCTCTGCTCATCAGTTAAAATTAAGCCCGCAAAAGAATATGGCAGTGAAAAGGCAAAGAACTTGTTTAATCATTATGCGCAATGTCTCCTCTAATATTTATTTTGCAAAGCAATGCCATGGTAAATCCCATCTGTTTTTAAAACAACCCTCTCGACTAAAATGTCATCCAATAAACTTTACTCTTCATTTTCTGAAAGTGTCAGAAAGAATACGAGCTCGAAGCAACTTACGTGCAACGGGGGAGGCCGTTGTGGTTCTGGGACCATGTACGAAATGGATTGTCTGCAACGTGTTCCTGACTCAGCCCATCTCCGCTGACCGCCAGCATGGAGTTCTGTAAATACATCTTGCTGGATTATCTAGAAGCACCTGTGCTGGATGAAGACTGACTGACAAGGGGAATCTCATTTGCCTATGAGCAATAGAATTTCATCTCTGCTTCCAAGCCAAATCTGTTTTCATTGTTCTGTGTGCAGTCTCAGAATCAGGCATTTCTGCCAAGTTACGCTACGGATGCAATTCAAAAAGCTCAGAGAACTTCAATCTCCTCACCGGAGAGAAGACATGTCCACAATGAATCCACAGTTTAGCAAACAACCTTTACATTTCTGGGAATGGAAAGCGTACTGCAGGATGACAGACAGAGAGAAATCTGTAGAGTCTCTGTGTTTGGTTGTTTGCTTGGAGACGTTTCATTACCAGAATAGATAATAATGTACTGATGATGTTACCTAGCTGGGTAATGAAATGTCTCCAAGCAAACAAGCCAGTTCACAGAGAACCAAGAGCTGCACAATTCAACCCTAAGCAACAAATATTCTCTTCTGTTAGAGATTAACCTGTTCTTTTTTATATTGTTCTACTTTTGGTTAATCTGTTTACTCAGTGGTCAAAAGTTTTCCACTGGGTTTTAACAGAACTTAAACTTGGACCTTATGTCTGCCATTTGAAACAAAAGGATGTGGAACCTTTTTTTCTTGTCAGAAGTGATCTGGCTGGGTTTTTTTTTTCCCCTCCTTGATATACTCATAACGTATGATATACTCATATATTATCCAGTCTCAGAGTTCTTTGATAAGATCACAATTTCCTGCAAGATGTTTCATTTCCCACGTCCGTAATAAAACATGCAGAAGAGAGAAAGGGACAAAAAAAGAAAAGAAAAGAAAAACTCAAATGATGTTAATGAATGGCAAACAGAAGGAAACGGGACTGCCAGAAATAAAATACAATGAGGCATTTTCTACTACAGCTATTATTCCTCCTACACATAGACCAACTCTGCTGTCTATAACTGGAAACATGGGGATGTGAATTGTTTTCAAAAGCTTTCTTCCACCATCCTTACCTGTCTCACTTTGACCTGCAGGAAGAATCTCATAAGAAAACCCATCTATTTGAGCTTGTGAGCATTAGGCCTCACTGGGCTAGTTTTTAAAGTTTTGCTGCTTACAGAAAAGACGTAATCTTTTAATCCCATCTAGCTGACAATTGAATTTGGACAGTCCAGATACGGTAGCTATTTCTCTACAAAGAAGGAATTCGAGGCAGATCATGAATAATGCAAGACCTCGTGAAATGCAATGCTGGCTTGAGGCTAAGCCAGTCGATTGAAGGAAAAGTGGGATGGTACCACAGTTCACCCACAACCATTGATTGTGCACCAGAACCTACATCCTAGAAGACCTCCAGGATCAACACTGCATGCTTTCTGTCCTGTCTGCCCTCTGGTGAGGACTTTCTGCCGGAACAGAGATGATAAGCAAAGCTGAAGGTTACACAGACTCTTAGGAAGGAAGAAGAGAAAGAAAAAAGTGCATTGGGGAAGAGGGAAATTGAAGAGAGAGGGGGCGAGGAAACAAGAGGCAGAAGGAAGGAGAAAGGGGAAATGCCACATGCCTCATTTTCCTCAAATACAGGAAGCACTGGGGACAACTGTATGTTTAAATGCAATAAGAATGCAGCTTGTTCCCTCTGCCATCCGTCTGGTAAATGCAAGATTCATTTGTGTTTTTTTTTGTTTTTTGTTTTGCCATGCACATGTATACATAATCCGAACTAGACTGTGTTGTTTCTCTGTGTCATATATGTGGGTATATGCCTAATTCTGTATTTATTTATTTTTGTCATAGTTATGTAGTGTATATTGGAGGTGACCCTTTGAGAGCTGTATGCAATGAAATTTCCTTTTAATGTATGTCGATTAGTGCAGGGGTCCCCAACCCCCACTCCGTGGACCAGTACTGCAGCATGCCCACAACCAGTCCACACAAACAAGCAAAGTCCCATCCGTGGGATGTAGGTAGCACACAAAACCATGCACTTTCCGGTCCACAGAAAAACCTTTCTCCACAGAACCGATCCCTGGTGCCCAAAAGGTTGGGGACCTCTGGACTAGAAGACCTCCAAGGTCCCTTCCAACTATTCTATTCTATTCTATTCTATTCTATTCCTTATTCCTTATTCCTTATTCCTTATTCCTTATTCCTTATTCCTTATTCCTTATTCCTTATTCCTTATTCCTATTTCTATTCAATGCTATTCTATTCTATTCTATTCCGTTCCATTTCATTCCATTCCTTATTTCTATTCCTTATTCCTTATTCCTTGTTCCTTGTTCCTTGTTCCTTGTTCCTTGTTCCTTGTTCCTTATTCTTATTCTTATTCTTATTCTTATTCTTATTCTTATTCTTATTCCTATTCCTATTCCTATTCCTATTCCTATTCCTATTCCTATTCCTATTCCTATTCCTATTCCTATTCCTATTCTATTCTATTCTATTGTAATAAACTGGCTTACATTCAAATAAAGGGTACCATTATTTCTACATGACTCTCTAGTGACCTCTGCCGGTGGATCAAGATTATGTTACGATTCACAAATTTACAGGCTATCGGCTGGATTTGCAGCTGATCTAAATCCTTATCATTGCTGTACCAATGAAATTGAGACAAGGCCTATTCAATGTCCTCCCAGTCGTTGCAACTTTATGTTGTTGTTGTTGTTGTTGTTGTTGTTGTCTTTACTGTTTTCACAAAATAATCTCTATTGGCCCAATCATAGTCATCACCATTTGTATAGAACTCTCTCTGGTTTCTCTTTCCACCCATTTTGGGCCCTCAAAATCCCATCTATGTAGCTGCAGGGTAGGGAAGGGTGTAAAGTTAAATGAGATGGAACAACAACCCGGTGAGGTGAGTTGGTCTGAGAGAGAGACTGGCTTAAAGTCATTCAGCCGGCTTTCATGCCTAAGGCCGGACTAGAACTCACCGTCTCCTGGTGCCCTCAGAATAATAACCACCACCACAATGACCTTGAGGTTGGAGCAGAATCCCATTTTCTTTTACTGGTACACAATCCAAAATCAGGAAACTGTGAGTTCATACTACACTGAACATAATATGGATCACTCGTCTCAACACTTCACTTCCTCTGAGCGGTCCCCAGATCTGTTGCTTTTGAAAATGATTCCATGGCCTTCTGCTATCAAATGTCTCCTGTATTTGTCATGTTTAGAAGCCGAAAATAACACATTGAAGGAGTCTGCTCTTGAGAAACGCATGACCTCATGAAAATCAAAGGCAAATTAAGATATTGGACCAGACACTTGTTCTAGCAAAATGTCCAATGAGAATATATTTATTTATTTATTTATTTTATATTTATATATAATGTCTTCTCCCCTGCTGTATACTTATGAGATTTGGGTATAGTTTATTTTAGAGGGAAGATAAAATAGGTATGGTATCTAGATTAAACGCACACAGTACATCATACATTGAGATCAAATTGAGATGTCAGCTCTGGAGGCTATCAACATATTAGGCAGCTATCACAAAGCACACAGCTTTCTGTTGAAAGAAAACAGAGATAAGTTTGGCCACCTTCATCAGAAACCTTGAAAAATAAGTCACAAATTATTGTGTATATCATTTGATTTTCCCCACTTTAGGTACAGTAGGTACCTGGTACCAATAAAAAAAAANGATAGATAGATAGATAGATAGATAGATAGATAGATAGATAGATAGATAGATAGATAGATAGATAGATAGATAGAGACAAACAGACAGAGGTTTTGCAAGGACACATCTAATTCAGCCTTAGTGATAGGTAGGCAGGCAGGCAGGCAGATACACACACACACTGCAAAAAAAATTACATTATAAGCTGGACAAAATCTCTATAAAGAATTTCGAACTCAAGTCTTCCAACCCTGAAGACGAGCAGAATCCTGCCCACACTCTGTGGCTCTCCATTCTTTCCCAGGGCTTTTAAAAATGTTATTTAGATCAGCCAAACAGCTGCTCTAAATTTCCTTCTCTGCCAAGTACATAATGGAAAACTGTGGTCTCGGGACACTTTGGATGCTCAGCCCTTCCCTTGCTCCCTGTTCAGTTCTCAACAAAATGAATAACAGCAGAAAAAGGAAGCTGACAAAGGAACGGACACAGTTGGAGGCGCAAACACTTGATATATGTTTGTGCAAAGCACACTATCAAGCCGACATCAGTCTACCTATTGCACGAAACACAGTATCAGCTGACATTAACTGACCTACCTAAATTTCTCTGGGGTCACAAGCAAAGTATCCCTGAGTTTTGCAATTCTCATACGCGGGGTTACAAAAGATGGGGGACAGGAATTTGCTTTGAAAGCTTGTCCATGTTTCCAATGTCCCTAGCACGAGCCTAGTTGTGATCTGCACAACTTTTGTAAACCTCCCATTTAAGAAAAGAAATGTTATACTGAAGGTCCTAGTTCTATTAACCCTGATGCTAAAGTCTGCATATAATTGAGGGCTTCGTTTTTGAAGCATCAGGTTCTTACTGAACCAGCTAAAATGTCAACATTGTTTGGCCTCCAGCAGATTAAGGTCATCAAATGTCACAGTTAAAGCTGCTGGCAAACAATTAAAAAAAAGAAAATGTAAGACAAAGATCTTGGCTCAGTCTGCTGCTGGTCTCTCTTGCTCTCTCTCTCTCTCTCTCTCCCCCCAGTGTTTTCGGAAATGTGAGATTAAAGAAACATTGAGTGTGACAGGACAAACTAAGGTCTACGCCAAGGCTGGTCAACCTTTCAGCATTGGGGTTCATACTTAATATAGTTGGAGGAATAAAAGATTATAGTGAAAGGGCAGCGATGCAAATTGAATAGCGTTGTGTCACAACTCAGTGCAAAAAAGCCAGTATGGTCCAGTGGTTAAGACATCAGGCTAGAAACCAGAAGACCGTGAGTTCTAGTCTTGCCCTAGGCATGAAAGCCAGCTGGTGACTTTGGAGTTCTAGTCCTGCCTTAGAGATGAAAGCCAGCTGGGTGACCTTGGGCCAGTCACTCTCTCTCAGCCTGAGGAAGGCGGCAATGGCAAACCACTCCTGAAAATCTTACCAAGAAGACATCCGTCCAGATGGTTGCCAGGAGTCAAAACTGACTTGAAGGCATAGAAATTTTTTAAAAAAATGTCACAAGAAGAACATTTTCAGAATTTCCTGTTTGCTTCCTGGATTGCGGAGGACATTTCTTCGTTTCTAAAATGACAGTTCTGGAAAGCTTCTTGCCTAAACCTGTTAGGAAACCACTGATTTCAGCAGCAAGGTTGGGGGAAGTTCAGCGAAGGTTTTCAAGAGCTACAGGTTACCCTGAGGGTGCGGATTACTCACCTATTTTGATTTTTTTTTCCCCATGGGAAATTCTGCTTTTAAGTCACTGGAAGCATTTAAGCCCAGATGCAGGTCCTCTCTAATGTCGTCCCACAGTTCCTCACAACAGGAAGCATCTCCAGCAAAGCCCAGGTGAAAACTCATCTGCTGGGTTGCTATAGCACACACACACACATTTGTTCTAAGGAAGTGGCTGCAGCTGAGCTTGGTGTCTGTAAGTGTGCATCAATTCCCTCCTGCAAACTGGAAAATGATAATTTCTAGAATAGAATAGAATAGAATAGAATAGAATAGAATAGAATAGAATAGAATAGAATAGAATAGAGCTGGAAGGGACCTTGGAGGTCTTCTAGTCCAGCCTCCTGCTCAAGCAGGAGGACCTATACCATCTCAGACAAGTGACTGTCTAGCCTCTTCTTAAAAATCTCCAGTGATGGAGCACCCACAATTTCTGGAGGCAACTTCTGTTCCACTAGTTGATTGTCCTCACTGTCAGGAAGTTTCTCCTTAATTCTAGGTTGCTTCTCTCTTTGATCAGCTTCCAACCATTGTTTCTCATCCTTCCCTCTGGTGCTTTGGTGAACAGCCTGCCCCCCTCTGCCTTAGTGGCAGCCCCTCAGATACTGGAACACTACTATCATGTCTCCCCTATTTCTTCTTTTCTTTAGACTGGCCAAACCCAAGTTCCGCAGCCGTTCTTCGTACGTTTTGGTCTCCAGGACTTTGATCATCTTATGATATTAATGTCTTAATGTCATAATATCTTAATGTCTTAATATCATCTTAATGTCTCTCAAGATCTTTATACAGTGGTTATTTGTGAGGAAGGGAGGTAGGAAAGGAAATCTCTACAAATTGGTGCTTCATTATGGTGTGGCTGTGTGTTTATGGACTTGGGTACATTTGAGGGAGATAACATTGCCTTTAATTTCAGCCTGCTGGTCAATTTCATGGACGTATCTATGCCGTTTCCTGGCAAGCAGTACAGAAATGTTTTCTTGTTATTTTCTTCCAGGAATTTTTTTTTTTAACTTCTTGGTCTAGCTTCCATCTGAGGGTTGGGAATATAGGAACATAAAATCTGATCAAAAGAGCTACCTTGATTTTCAAGAGGCCAATCAAATAACAGCAGGAAGCCCCTTAAGCAGGATACCTCCTAGTAATAGCTTAAGAGTTGACAGTGTTAGCTTCATCCCACATAGATTCTTCTCCTCCAGCTTCTCTCTCTAGCACAGAGGTCCCCAACCTTTTGGGCACCAGGGACTGGTTCCATGGGGAGAACTTTTCCCATGGACTGGAGGGTGAATGGTTTTGTGTGCTGCCTGCATCTCATGAATGGGGTTTTGCTTCTTTGTGTGGACCGGGTGCTGGCATGCTGCGGCCCGGAACTCATCCACAGACCGGGGGTTGGGGACCCCTGCTCCAGCACTCTTTCTCGGTCTTTATAAGCGTTTGTGTTCTCTCAGCTTTTCTACTTTCTCCCTTTCTTTCCAAAGCAAGGATCTGGCATGCTGCCATTTTCTCATTTATTTTATTTTTACAAGCAGCGACATGGATGAGATGAGATGGGAATGCCTTCTGGACTGTAGACCTCAGATCTTCACTCAGTGATCCAGTCCTAAAAGCGTCACTGAAAAATCCATCCTAGTGATTATTCCAGAGCCATTGAAAGCCATGCCCTCAGAAATCAGGTGAGGGGTCCAACCCCTTTTTTATCAACAACCTTTCTTTGTTTAACCTTTAAAAAAGGTTATTGATAAGAACAAAAAGGTTGGAGCCCTCACCTGATTGCTGAGGACACTGCTTTCAATGGCTTTGGAATAATCACTAGGATGGATTCTTCAGTGACACTTGTAGGGCTGGATCACTGAATGAAAATCTGAGGTCTACGGTCCAGAAGGCATCCAACCATCAGCCAAACACTACAAGAAAGTATGGAGACATTTGTGGTCCCCCAGCACCTCAGTGGAAGTCAACACGGGCCTTTGAAGTCTGCAGATTTGGTTCCTATTTGGGCGGGATTTTTCAGAGCACCATTTCTGTGGGCCCCCTCCCTCAAGGGAAATTTCCTCCATTTATCCAACCTTTCCTATCTGCCCAGCTTGATATTAGCATATCAAAAGCCATGAAATTGGAACTTCCCCATTATAATGAAACAGGGAGAAATAAAACAAGAGAGCTTTAATTTACAGAGAACTTTATGCAATTTCTTCTTCCAAGCTGAACTTCCTTAATCTTGCAAGCAGAGAATGGTGGGAGAGGTAGATGAAAAGAAAGAAAAGAAAACTACAAAAAACAAAAAACAAAAACAAAACCTTGAAGTCGATTCAACTTCACCATGTACCGGATGAAATGGATTCCTTCCCCCACCCACCACCCACCCCCGGCATGAAGGATTTGGATCATTTTCGAGAGTGATTTACTGATTTACAGAACTAGGTTTTAAAAAGAATACAAAGACAAATACGGAGTTTAATCCCCTTTTGTCCACCCAAATAGTCCATACACTCCTGGGCAATGAATTCTGGAAGTTAAGATGATTGTTCTCCATCTTTGTCAATTCCTTTCCCTTCCCTACCCAACTATGCATCTCCCTTCTGCAGAATTGCTATATTCCCGTTTCCTGTTACAGTAAAAAAAATCATTTCAAATCTTATTATAAGGGTTTCAGCAGCAAGGGAACACAGTGCCTGTGTTTGAAGGTGATGTTGTCTTTGTTGTGAGGGAAACTGCTTCTCATTTTCTCCTATAGTCAACCCTTCCTGGAGGTCTAACTGATTTTCAGACCCTAAAAGAAGGATAATTACAAAATTCCTCATATAGTAAATAATGAGTTATTGGAAAGTGTCTTTCCTCCCCTCTTTCCCTCCCCTTCCTTCCTTCCTTCCTTCCTTCCTTCCTTCCTTCCTTCCTTCCTTCAATAAAATAAGAGATAAGATAACCTTTATTGACATTTTTATACTGTGGGCACAATGGCACACATCAAAAATGAAATTTAGTTGCCCGCTCTCAAACTGAAACACATACATGACACACACCTAAACATACTATGAACAGCATATGTATAGACCCACATCCATCCTTCCTTCCTTCTCTCCTTCCTTCCTTCCTTCCTTCCTTCCTTCCTTCCTTCCTTCCTTCCTTCCTTCCTTCCTTCCTTCCTTCCCTTCTCTTCTTTGGGAGTGGAATTCAAACATGGACCTGATTATCTATCATCCATCTAGATTACATTGTCAGGCTAGCCAATAGATAACACTAAAAAGCATTTGCTCCTAATATCTGAAATTTGACAAAGGAAATTTATCTCTGGAAGATTAATTTTACAAGCGATGTGATATGGAAGAAAAGATTCAAAAGGCTTATCTAGGTGAATGATTCTGTTTCGTGATAATTCACCTGCGTTCTTTTAACTCTTCACGTTTATCTTCGCATTCACATCTGCCATCCTTCTCCTGCAGGGTACCGATGTTCCCCTATTCCAAGAGGCATAAATGGGGAGGACATCACTTTATCTCTGCTTCTAATTGCTTCCTTTGGTGATTCCAGACTGACCATTAACCATCCATCTGTTGCTTGGGATATTCACTGGCATGGCTACTTCCAGGCCAGATGTCCACTCCTTCCCCTTTTATTTCTTCCTCTTATTTCTGCTGACCTTCTTGATTTCGTCTGACATTTATGAATTCCTACGCAATGAGAAAATGACAGCTCTGTTGGCCTCATCATGAAATTCCCGCAAGAGAAAATCCCCCAGATGCTTCATGTTGCCATTTATTTTGCATTTTGCCTGACTGCTGTCAAAGCCTCACAAGCTAGCGCTGCCATTCTCTCCATGTCAAATGTTATTTTCCCCCTTAAAATTATTCAGACCCTAGCAGGAGCATTTTAATGAACACTTCTCTTGTGAGTTTTTGTGTCTGTCTTTCTCTCTATGTGTGTGTGTGCACCGCATGCATGTGTGGGTGGGGAAAGGAGGTGTTAAAAAGCCTTGTTTGGGCTGTTGGTTTTCACAAGCTGAATGTAACACTTCTTCTGATGTATTCATTCATTTCCTGCTAGTTTCTCCTTTCCTGGAAATTAAATCAGCTCAAGGAATGACAACGATGTAATAATACTATAGCAGCCCTGTTAGGGTGGAAAAGAGGATGGAAAGAAGTTGTGTATTTGTGTGTTTTGTGTTTGTGTGTGTGGGTTTTCCTGCTAGTTTCTCAAACAGCCAGTGAAGTCATTTAATTAGGGTAAAATATACAGAACAAATGGGAGGTTTTTGTTTGGATCTGAATTGTTTTAAACCTCTTCTCCATATTAGGAATATAGTTTGAGGAGGGTTTGGGTTTTTCCTCATTGCTCCTTCAGGAGCTGGTAGCATCCTAGCTAAAAGAGATCAAAAGTACATCCATAAAGCACCTGAAAATTTCAGGACTCTTGGCTAGACATGGAGATAAAACAGAATATCATATAAAGAAGCTACTTTTTCATTGCTGCCCAAAGAGAGTCATGAATGCGTCAGTGAAATCACCAAGAGAGGAACTCAGCTTGAGAGTGTGTGAGCCTTTCAGTGCAAAGACCCATTGAAGTCAAAAGTTTTCACCTCCACCTCTTCCTCACCTCTGTCTTTATCTGGAAAACTGAAGATGCAAAAACATGCTCTCTGGCACTGCTTAAACAGTAGCAAGAGGATACAGCAATACCAATAGCACTTAAATTTATATATCGCAACTTAGTGCTTAGTTTACAGCCCTCTCTAAGTGGTTTACAGAGTCAGCATATTGCGCCCTCCCCCCCAACAATCTGCATCCTCATTTTACTGACCTCAGAAGGATGGAAGGATGAGTCAACCTTGATCCCCGCCAGGAT
>NW_015387303.1:8534-11961 GCF_001527695.2 Protobothrops mucrosquamatus | reverse complement strand
TCTTTATAAACTATTAGTCCAAGAGAACTGTTGCTGCTCTCCTCTCCAAATAGACTAAGAAATAACAGCCATAAAATGCAGCCATAAAATTATGACTCAATTTGGGAGCTGGATGGACATTAGAACATCCTCTGGGACAGGGGGAAAACATTACTGTAATCCAGAGTAGGAGTATTTCCCATAGCAACCTTTGATTCAAGTTCATTTTAGACTCTTCTGTTCCTTCCCACATCTGTCATAAGCGTGTAACAGCAGTCTCCAGGCTTCACCAGCACCTGATCTGCATATAGATGGGGGAGAATGGACCTGACTCTAGTTCTCAAACGTAAAGAACTGAAGAGATGCTTCTTCTTTCTGTGTAAATCCTCGGTTGCTGCTTTATGATTTATAATTAAAACCCTTGAGTCGGGACTTGGAAAACGTCTTATATGGAGCCCTGTGATTAAATAATTATGCAGCCACATCTACTTGGGCATACATTCCAAAATCTATGCAGCGCAAAGGTTAAAGAGTTAGCCAGGCTAGAAAAAACCAGATTCAAATACGGATTTTGCAATCAGGTTGACTAGTTGACTTCTCACTGTCTTCATTTGTCAGCCAGTGGCAATGAGAAAACAAAATGAGGAAAGAGAAGACACCTTAAGCTTGTCATAGAAATCCAAGTGACATAACTATATTTGTAAAATGGAGCCAAATGCATGCACTCAACTGAACAGCAGGTTACCAACAGCAGGGATTAAATCAAGGTTGTGATGCTTAAAGGTTTATTGCCCATTCCTGCAAGTTTCTTAGGAAAATGTGAGGTAGCAGTTAAGATGCTGGATTAGGAATGAGGAGAGCCAGATATGGAAGGATGTCTGTGGTCCAGTTTTCTGAGGCAAACATATCTCGCAGGATTACTCTTGTAGGAGAAAAATAGGGTTAAATATGCTGCCTAAGTCATGTAGGAATGACAGACAAAGATGATTAGGGGACTGAAAGCTAAAACATACAAAGAACTGTTGCAAGAATAGAATAGAATAGAATAGAATAGAATAGAATAGAATAGAATAGAATAGAATAGAATAGGATAGGATAGGATAGGATAGGATAGGATAGGATAGGATAGGATAGGATAGGACTGGAAGGGACCTTGGAGGTCTTCTAGTCCAGCCCCCTGCTCAAGCAGGAGAACCTATACTATCTCAGACAGGTGAATGTCCAGTCTCCTCTTAAAAGTCTCCAGTGATGGAGCACCCACGATTTCTGGTGGCAAGCTGTTCCACTGGTTGATTGTCCTCACTGTCAGGAAGTTTTTCCTCAATTCCAGATTGTTTCTCTCTTTGATCAATTTCCAACTGATCAAATTGGGGGTATGTCTAGTTTAATGAAAAGGAGGACTTGGGGTGACATGATAGAAGTGTTCCAATATCTCAGGCGCTGCCAGGAAGAAGAGGGGGTCAACCTATTCTTCAAAGCACCTGAGGCAGAAGAAGAAGCAAAAGACAGAAACTAATCAAAGAGAGAACCAACCTAGAACTCAGGAGAAATTTCCTGACAGTTAGAACAATTAATCAGTGGAACGGCTTGCCTTCAGAAGTTGTGGGTGCTCCAACACAGGAAGTTTTCAAGAAGAGATTGGACAACCATTTGCCTGAAATGGTAATAAGGTTTCTTGCTTGAGCAGGGGGTTGGACTACAAGACCTCCAAGGTCCCTTCCAACTCTGATATTCTGTTATTCTGGATATTGGGAGCCCTGGTATTTATTTTCCCCGTGCAGATGTTCTTCCCAGCCTCCTTCTTTCCTCTTTGCCTGGGCTTCTTTTATTGGTTGTTTGCAGCAACCAGTGGGGATCTACACTCTTTTTCATGGACCGTGTCAGATTCAGCTTCCCCTCCTTCCTTCCCTTTGTTTTCCCAGAGACTCTCTTGCTAAGTAGAGCCAAGCAACCACCTCTGCAAAAGAAAACTGAACTAGAGATGGGGAGCACAGACCCGAGGTGATGACTGGAGGTGCTTGAAGATGCAGCCTTGACTCTCAGGAAGACTCTCTGGGCAAAGGACAGGCATCTGGGTTTTCTCAAGGTGATGGATGCTGCCTGCCCCCTATTTCTCCTGTTTGTGCAGCCTGAGAAGCAAAGCTCAAGCATCTCTCCCAGCCCCTCCTTCCCTTGCTTACCCCTCCCTCTCTTCCTCCACCTTTCCTTTCCCTTCTTGTTCATTCAGAACAGATGATGCTCCGATCACATGGAGCCCCGTCTCCCTTCCTTCTCGTCCTTCCACCCCTTTAAATAGCTGTAATACACAGAGAATTCATTTGTACTATACAGACGGAGAGGGAAGCCGAAGCAGCAGCAGCAGTAGCAACAGCAACATAAGGAAGGCTCAGGGAGGGAAATTTAACAGGCGACTGAGTACCTCAAGATGAAGACCAACCTTTCCAACTGAGAGAACAAGGCATGGCTAAGAAGAGGGGGCGTGAACGGAGGCTCTGCCTGCATCTTTTGTTACAGCAAGCAGAGAGAAAGAGGGAGGGCATGAAGAGGCTGGGATGAGAAGACCCCGGCACGTTTCTGGCAACAATGGCATGGGTCAGACCCTCACAGAATAAGTTAGACTTTCATTCTCCTTTGGTTTCACCAAGAGCTGGTCCCGGAGGGACTCCTTAGCTACCTCCCTTGTCAGGTAAGTTTGGCTTTTTTTTTCTTCTTCCTTATTTGGGGTTGATTTCTCTCTCATGTTTCTGGAGGTGGAGGAAAACAGGCGAGTCAAAGAACAGGAGCAGGATGGTGATCGTTGAAGATACCAAGGACCTTGTTTTCAGGTTGTCCACATGTCAGAGGAGAATGGGGTCAGTCCCTTAAAAAAAAGAAGAAAAAGAAGAACAGCTAACTTCTGGCGGAGGGTGCTGGGAGGCCCAAGCAATGTGAAAAAGTATCAGAAGTCATTCTGGATAAATGAAGAAGAAAGTGGAAAATGGGTTTGAAATGCAGCTGCTGTTTTAATGAGAAACATGCACGGTGTTAGGTGAGATGCCGTTTTTTGCACAATGGAAACCACACATATTCTGTTTGTTTTAACCCCGCAAGATGAGATCAGTGTTGCAAATTCTGGATAATGTGTAGGGATGAATTTTCTGTTCAACTCTGAACCGAAGCAGAAAGGAATTAGAAGGACCATTGCAATCTCTCTCGCCTCAATAATGTTTTAATCTGAACATCTGAATTCAAATCTACGTTCGCCTATCCAGCATGTGGTCCAAGTATCCCTTCAACTCATCCTTTCCATGTTGCTTTTGATCTAGTCTGAATGCTCACACTCTGCTGAAATTATTGCTAATTGCCTGTTTGAATTTCTCTGTATTTGCTCACACTTGTTCCATGTTAACCTTTCTGATTGCCTCAAAACTGGGCCCAATTTAAATATCAAACATTAAATATAAATATG
>NW_015387303.1:0-7777 GCF_001527695.2 Protobothrops mucrosquamatus | reverse complement strand
AGCATGTGGTCCAAGTATCCCTTCAACTCATCCTTTCCATGTTGCTTTTGATCTAGTCTGAATGCTCACACTCTGCTGAAATTATTGCTAATTGCCTGTTTGAATTTCTCTGTATTTGCTCACACTTGTTCCATGTTAACCTTTCTGATTGCCTCAAAACTGGGCCCAATTTAAATATCAAACATTAAATATAAATATGCGATTTGTTTAAATCCAAGTCTTCCTTAATTACATAGAGGAGAATCTGATTTTTTTTAAAGAAGGCAGATATCTTCAAATCAAAGGAACTTAGCATGCCTGGGCCCCACAAGTTTGTTCCCCATAACTTCCTTCTTGTATGGGTATTTCTTCTTATTAACATGCCTAGAAAAATAAATATATATTTTAATAGGCATGAGGGGAAAATTTTAATGAGGTCACTTAACTATAGGAAGCTTCAGCTGCCTCTAAATGCCTCTTTCATTCTAAACAAACAAACCCTGCCTTGGAAGATCTAATGAGGCGTTACCACCAGCAAGAATATTGTTTTCCTTTCTCCAGTTGAGGACAGCCAGAATTCAGGGAATTTTATCTATGGTCTGGCAAAAACTCATATTCGTATGGTCATAATCTAGAATCTTATAATAAATATTTGGGGAGGAGAATTCCTTCCTTTAAAACAAACCTTGTGGTGACTAGTATAGTAAGATTTCTTTGGGAAATGCTGATTTTATTAGCTCACCTGCATTTGTTGTGATGGACAATTCCCTGCCACCTTGTTAGATACTGTGGTTTTCTAAACACAAATGAGGAGTTTTATTATAGCCAACTGTCCAAAATCTTAGCCTATGTCCAGCTACTAGCTATTAGAGCCCTGAAATTTAGGAAGTTTCAGCTCCAACGCATGTAGAAGATACTAGAGCATGGAAAGTGGCTTTAGTTTTGGTAACGCCCTGAAGCATACTCATAGATTCCATCTTCTCCATCATGTCCCCAACCCTCAAGGGTGATCAAAAGGACCTACACTTAGAGCAGGGGTGTCAAACTGCCAGCCCGCGGGCCAGTTTCATCATACCAAAACTGGGCCCAACCCACTGCCGCAATGCAAAAAGAGTCGCAATACAGAAAGAGTCGCAATACATCGTGAGGTGGCAAGTTTGACATCCATGACTTAGAGGAAGGCTGTGCTTGAGGCGGACGAAACATCTGTTGCTTCCTGATTGTCTTCTTCCAGCTCAAGACAGCAGCATGCATATCTTCATCTTGGTAGCCAAATTCTAGGCCTGATTCTGCAGGTTGTTTGGAGTGGGACCCAAATGGCTCCGGGCACACAGATACCATTACAGAGAGAGCTAGGCACCCAAAGTCCAGACAGGCGGCTGAATGGATCAAGCATGTTGCAAGGGGGAACTTTGCCTTGACATGCCACCCAACCCAGTGCATCATCTAAAGCAGTGGTTCTCAACCTTTTTAATGCCGCGACCCCCAACCGGTCGTAAGTCGAGGACTAAACCGGTCGTAAGTCGAGGACTAAACCAGTCGTAAGTCGAGGACTACCCAACTGGTCATAAGTCGAGGACTTTCCTTGCCCGGGAGCGCCACGCATGCGTGGTTCCGCCCCTGTGCCAGCCGAGGCGTAGCTGGCAAGCAGCAGAGACGGAGCAGGCCGACCACCAGCTGGCCCAGCCCAAGGGAGGTAAGGCACCCGCCAGAAAAGGGGGAAAAATGGCGGACAGCCTTGCTTGGTGACCCCCGTGAAATGGTCGATCGACCCCAAATGGGGTCGCGACCCATAGGTTGAGAACCGCTGATCTAAAGCATCAGCCTTTTACATCTAAGATAGTTTCATCATTTCCGCTTATCAAGAAGGAATCTTCAGCAGGGTATCTGCTGCAGCCCACATGTAGTGCTGATTGGTTTTTTTCATCAACTGTGCCAATCCATTGCTTTGGAGCCAGTGAAGTTTGATGGCCAAAGGCTGACCTAAATGTGGAGGAAATACTCTTGGTATTTCCTGTGGTTGCCAATCAAAAACACAGAACTTAGATCCCATTCGCTTTCAGTTGAAGACAAGATAATGAACTGCTGCTTAGTTTAGGGAGGTGCTGCTTAAATCCCATTGAAATTAATAATTTTTGTATTATGCTAATCCAGTACAGAAGAGTCTTTTGGAGCACAGTTAAACCAGCCAACAGTCAAAACGGATAGGCGATGTAAAGGATCCCTTTTGAACTAAACGTTCTGTGGAATTAAGTAGCAGAGACAGCAAAAGATGTTGGTCGAAAGTGTGTGTGAGAGAAGAAAGAGCAGATTAAAGCCAATGAAAGAGCAGATTAAAGTAAAGGATTGCTGTTTATTCAGACTATTTTCAATATTGGTATTGGGAAAAAAGGTGNGTGGAATTAAGTAGCAGAGACAGCAAAAGATGTTGGTCGAAAGTGTGTGTGAGAGAAGAAAGAGCAGATTAAAGCCAATGAAAGAGCAGATTAAAGTAAAGGATTGCTGTTTATTCAGACTATTTTCAATATTGGTATTGGGAAAAAAGGTGACTTATGATCAATCCTCGCATTTATTTTGCAACATTCCTGTGGTCATGCAATTGTGATCCAAGTGCTTGGAAGCTGGTTCACATTGACAATGGTTGCACCATCCTGGGGAAAATGTGATCACCATTTCCAGCCCTCACAGCCAGCTTCCTACAAGCAAAGTCTATGGGGAAGCTGGCAGGGAAGGTTATAATTCACTATCATGTAATGTCTCGTTCAACGACTGCACTGCTTAATGATACATTTTCTGATCAAAATTGCATCCAGTTTTGATCACCACGATGTAAAAAAGATGTTGAGACTCTAGAAAGAGTACAGAGAAGAGCAACAAAGATGATTAGGGGACTGGAGGCTAAAACATATGAGGAATGGTTGCTGGAATTTGGTAGGTCTAGTTTAGTGAAGGGAAGGACAAGGGTGGACATGATAGCAGTGTTCCAATATCTCAGGGGCTGCCATAAAGAAGAGGGAGTCAAGCTATTCTCCAAAGTGCCTGAAGGCAGGACAAGAAGCAATGGATGGAAACTAATCAAGGAGAGAAGCAACCAAGAACTAAGGAGAAACTTCCTGACAGTGAGAATAATTAATCAGTGGAACAACCTGCCTCCAGAAGTGGTGAATGCTCCAACACTGGAAGTTTTTAAGAAGAGACTGGACAGCCATTTGTCTGAAATGGTGTAGGGTTTCCTTCCTGAGCAGGGGGTTGAACTAAATGACCTCCCAGGTCCCTTCCAACTTTATTAGTATTAGCATTAGCATTAGCATTAGCATTAGCATTAGCATTAGCATTAGCATTAGCATTAGCATTAGTATTAATTATAGTTGTAACTTGAGAACTACCTGTATAACATTACAAGAAAGCCAGCATTTATCAGTTGGAGTCCTATTAAAAGAGGTGGGAAGGCTGCCCGGCTGCTTTAGTCAATTACACTCTTCATTAGATCTGGGATTGCATTGTAAACTGGCACTCATTTGTCTCTTTCCTCTGTCAGAAAGTGCTACTACCAAGGTAACAAACAAACAAACAAAAAATCCTAACAAGCTCTAAACGATGAATTTCAAGCAATTTCCATTAGTTTGATTCTGAACCAAGGTTAAATTCTGAATAGAAACTATAATCAAATCAAATCAGTTTATTACAGCCATAAGGCCAGATACAATAAAATATCCAATAGTAGAACTTTATATCAATATCTATGATATAAAGGTAAAGGTTTCCCCTGTCCAGATGTGTCTGCCTCTAGAGGGGCAGTGCTCCATTTGCTAGCCAAGGGAGACAGCATTGTCCAAAGAGATTTCCATGGTCTTGTGGCCGGCATGACTATGTGCCGAGGCACACAGAACACTGGTAACTTCCCACCAAAGTGGTACCTATTTATCTACTTGCATTTGCATGCTTTCAAACTGGTAGGTGGGCAGGAGCTGAGGCAAGTAACAAGAGCTCACCCCATCGCACAGTGCTTGGGTCTTGAACCTGAGCTGTCATCTTTCCAGTTGACAGTTGAGCGTCTTTCACCACTGAGCCACTGCATCACAGAACTATGACATAAATCTACGTATCCAAACTTAATTAGTGGTGTGGTGCACTGTACAAAAAGTAGCACAAAACTGAGTAATTAGAAACTGGGCAGAAAAAATGGAAAGGTTCTTATATTTTGCTCTGTTCCATCCTACAATTGATCGCACTTATTTTTATTTGATGGTGATCTTTTATTTGCAGCAGCTAGGTATAAACTGCAATGACCAGCTGATGCTGGAGCCAAGCCTATCCATGTATGGTTTAGCATGCTGCATGAATCCAGCTATCCTGAACGCTGTCTTGGCTTGCCCACAAGTGCGAAGTGATCCCCACCAACTTTATGACGTCGTGTTCACACCAAAAGATGTGCCCATCCTTCCAAACAGTGTGGTTGTTAGCCACCCAAGGGCTGCCACCCTAGTTTGAGCCTGAGAAGGAATAATCGAGAAGAGATATGATTGTGACGTTAAAATATCCATGAATGTCTTCTTCAGTGAGGATAAAACCAAGGTCAAAACCAAGCTCAAAAGGACTGAAATGCAGAGGATTTTACACATTTTCCAAACAGCATGGGCAGTTTGACAATGCAACAGACTTCCGCTGTAGCAAAAACAGTCAGCAGCCTTTCATTGGATGTGTGTAAGCAAAGCTGGATGGCCATGTGAGAGAGATGCTTTGATTGTATTCCAGATCATCTTTGATCGCCACTGAAGTCCATCCAACTCTATAATTCTAGTTGATTTTATCTGGAGAGACCAACTGGCCAGAACAAGTATGGCAGTTTCTTAAGCAACTGCCCAAACAGGATCGATTTGCCAGCCATTTTTGCTTCTCAACTCTCAGCAGAGTGCATTTAAAATAACTTCATTTATTATATATGAAATAATTAAAGTACAGCTTCTGATGAGCGCAGCACATATTTTTTCCGAGATAGGTTTTAGTTGTTTCATACACGTTATATAAACTGACGCAAGTTACTTAGGGAGATGATTGATCATTCGTTGTCCTGGCCAAATGTCTCCTGGATTAAGGTTCTGCCCACTCTTAATGTCACGAGACTCTGAATCTGCTCTCCTTGTTTGGTTTTGTTTAGACAGAAGAAAATGCACGGGAGAAAAGTGCCCCGTTTAGCTGTTTACCCTCCCCAAAGTCTGAGATCATTTCTTCAAGTAGAGTTGAGAAAGTCTTGGATCCTTTGAGAATTTGTCAAACTGTCTCTCTTGGGTTCTGCCCTGCCCGTAGTCTGGTGCCCATTACTTTTCATGCCAAGGATTTGCTGCTTGTCATACTAAGGTCTGCCCTTGGTTTTTGACTGTGGTGCTGGGAGAGACAGGCACTCTTCAAGATAGGGGCAAGGTGTTGGCAGAATCTAAATTCGACTCAGTCCAAACTAAATCTCATAAATGCACTACTGCTGGTATGATTATTCTCCATGTATTTAATTACTTCCTCTCTTAAATAGCATTAACTTTTACAATTTGGCAGCAAGTTTTGGATGATCATTAAGTATGCAGAGATTAATCCTCCCAACTCTATTTTGTCTGCTTATTATCACTGGCATCGCCCTTTCGTCAGAGTCGGTGGTCTAAATGCTGGAACTTTCTCTGCAGCCACATAGAGGGACCAGGAGCAGCTCCATCTGGATTTAGCTCATTCACCTTGAGCAAAATGCTGGGCCTTTTTTGAGGTCATTCCTAACCAGCCCCCTTTGGAATGCAAGTAAAGCTTTGTGATAGGAGGAAGGCTGATATAAAGCCTCTTTGTGTACTTGATAAGAGGGAGAAGATTAGCCTTCCCAAACTCCATTTTCAGCTACAGCCAATTTTGCAGTCCGTCCAAAAGAACAAGCGGCTTCATCCATAATAGTGACATAATTATTCTATTATTCTATTCTGTTTTTACAAAGGTAAAGAGTAGCTCAGGAAAAAAAAAACTAACCTCTACGGTTGATGAACTCTGCACAATAATAAACAGGCTCACAGATTGCCTGATATATTATAATCCCTTTTTGGGAAAACACCCTTTTTTTACCCAGTATTTCATGTAGAAGAAAGAAAAAAAATCAGCCTATCTTTTTGGCAATCGGGGGAAAAAACAGAGAGAGAATATTTTTGAATTGGCTTCTACTAAATCAAAGCTTATTTACCAATTAATTAATTTGATAAATATCCTGCCTTCTCCTGAGGCGAGCTGCATAATAGATCACCACTAATAACCCACGAAAAATACAAGTTGGCATTTTGTAAAGTTGGCACAATAACTTAAAACTCGGTTCCGTGCGTGTATTCCAGAAGAGAGATCCAGGGCATCATAAACCTGAGAAGGTAACCCAGTTGGTGTCTTTGTGTCACCAACTATGCTTAAACAAATCAAATCATATTGTGGTTCACCATGAAGGACATGTGGATCTCCCCATTTCAAGGTCATCTACTAAGTGGAGCTACTATTGTATTACACTGTATGTAAGGGAGCTTTCTCTTTTGTAATTGGGCACGGGCTTAAAGGACTTAATTTATAAGTGGGAAGCCTACAACCTTGTGGAGATTACTGAAGTAGAATTCTTAACATTGTTCCCTACAGGTGGTCCTTAAGGTAGGGCCAACATGTCAGGGGTGCTACAGCAGCCATAACTTCAGGACAGAGTCATAGATTCTGAGGGGGGGTTTTCCACTGTAACTTCAAATGGCTGTTAAGCGACCGATTGTTAAGCAACTGGCTTATTGGATACAACCTCGCTCTTGTATCTTAAAGGAAGTGTTCACTGGTGATTGGATGTCATTTCTCCACCAAAATGATAGGCTGACCCAGGGCTTGTTAAAAAGAGGCGAAACCTATCTCTTGCGTGATTCATTTTCACACATCTCTATCTTCTGTGTACTTGTATCCAATTTGTTTTATCTGGTATTGCTTCACACTTCAATTATTTTTATGTGAAAAATCAAAGCCCATTACACACTCAGACATTAGGCTTGGTAATCAATAGAGCCCACGTCCAGCTCCTTGTGATTTTGCAATCTCCTGTTCTTGTTTTCGCAGCCACTGAAGGGAGGCTAAAGGAGGAACGATTGCATTAAGTCCACTTAATGACTCGGAGAAGCTTCACATTCAGGAGTTTAAGAGTCCAAGCCAATATCCTATGTCTTGTATCGCACTTCCTCTCATATTGAGGTAAGGAAATATTTCTCATGCATATACTCTGCCTGGCATTACTCTCAGGGTCATTTCCGTTTCTCAAGTCAGATTGGCCACTTATTTTAACGCAAAGTATTTTCAAGGTTTTCTCTTAACCCAATCAAAAAACAGTTGGAGAATTGCTGGTCCTGTTTTCCTCAGGATCTGTACTATCCTTCCTTAATGTTGCAATTTACATATTTATTGGACTTTAGGTTCTTGAGCCGTATGGTGGCTTAGAGGTGAAAATGCTCACACACACTCCCCCCCCCCATTTGGAAGGTTGAGAGTTCAATCCTAGGCAGAGACAGATGTTTCTCTATCAGGGCACAAAGAAAAAATATCTACTGTGAACTCCGCATAGGCGTCAGGAAGGGCATCCAGCCAGTAAACGCTCAGCTCCTTGATTTGTCTGCCATTTCACTTGGGCACTTATTTGTACTTTTCAAAAATAGATTTCTATAATTTATTTTATGCGTCTTAGTTATATTAGTGTTTGTGCGTGTGTTTGTGTGCCTGTCTGTCTATCTGCCTGTGTGTTTGTGTCTCTGTGTGTCTCTAT
>NW_015387302.1:518508-563562 GCF_001527695.2 Protobothrops mucrosquamatus | reverse complement strand
TTTTCTTGCCTATCTTAACTTGTGTTTCTATTCTGTTTTTTATGGCACTATTTTTGATAGGTTGGTCTGTTTTTTCCCTTTGTGTAAAGACAGATGCAAAAAACGAGTTAAATAGTTCCGCTTTCTCCCTGTTGCTTGTCACCTTCTTCCCACTTTCACCCACTAATGGACCAATCATTTCCTTCACTTTTTTCTTGTTCTTCTTCTTGTTCTTCTAGTGCCTGTTTTTGTCCCATTATGATCAGTGCCTCAGAGTTATCTTTTGGTTCAGCTCTTTCCAACTATTGGTAGGATTTCCCAATGTCAGTCACCTCATTTATCTACTAATGGTACACACCAATTAGAGTGTTGTCTTGCCATGGCACTTCCTCTGCTTGATTTTCCTCCCATAACTGCTGTTCTCTCAGTCATTATTTTAGCAAATCATTTTATTGATGTACTTCTGGATGCTGTGGTTTTCATCCAGGACAGTGGATATCTTCTTGAGTCCAGAATGTAATATGTAATAATAATAATAATAATAATAATAATAATAATAATAATAATAATAATAATAATAATAATAATAATAATAATAATAATAATAATAATAATAATAATAATAATAATAATAATAATAATAAAAATAATAATAATAATAAAAATAAAAATAAAAAAAAGTTGGAAGGGACCTTGGAGGTCATCAAGTCCAACCCCCTGCTCAGGCAGGCAACCCTATACCATTTCGGACAAATGGCTGTCCAGTTTCTTCTTAAAAACTTCCAGTGTTGAAGCATTCACCGCTTCTGGAGGCAGGTTGTTCCACTGGTTAATTGTTCTAACTGTCAGGAAGTTTCTCCTTAGTTCTAGGTTGCTTCTCTCAAGTTGTGAGAGCAGTTTCCTCTACACTAGATTGAAATGTTGGGTAAACTAGCTATTTCTCAGTTAGTGTGGATGCAGGTCTTCTGTCCATCTATATAACTATAACTATAAAACAAATTCTCCAATAAAAAATAGTAAGATTCTCAGTATTTTTCCAAATGTATATATTCACAGTGTTGTGTGTTTTGCACATTTTTCCAATATAGTTTTGTAAAAGAAAAAAAGCAAAACAATACATAACACAAAACACATATAATTTGTAATGTAACTTCTTTTTTGAATATGTACCATTCAGTTTTTTTCCCCTCTCATGTGTATCTTCTGAGCAAATAAATGCAGCTAAAACATAATCTAGGATTTTTTTAAAAAAGCAAGTAGAATTTTCCAGTAAACTCTACAGTTTTGTTTCCCCACAAATGAGAAGCTTAATGCTTATAAATCTGAAGGAAGGAACATGAAACATGAAAGAACCTTGCAAAATATGGTCAGATCAGTTAGCAAACTTTTTTTTAAGCTACATATAAGAGACTATATATCAGGCTGTTAGATAGCAACTTTTCAGGTATGTTAGACTACTACTTGCTTTTGTTCTTGTTCATTAATCTTGTTGGTGGAAACTAATGAGAATGGAGTTCCACAATATTTGATGATCACTTCTGCATTAGAGGATTGATCTGCTTTGGGCCAAAGCAAAGACATTTTTGTTTATTGCAGACTGCACTGCAAATATAGGGAAGGGGAGAGGCAGCTGCAATGATAGATGCCCCTCCTTCCAACAGCTGTGATATTTATGAACTTTAGGTTTTTGACGTGCTATAACCTGCTCGGTGTTTTCAAGCTGAGGTAACCTGGCAAATCTAAGCAAATAAATGCAGGGATTCTGGTTGATCTGCTAGATAGGTGGGACAAAGACAATGTTCATGTTATTTCTGAATGGGGGAAACTGATCTTGAGCTGCTCCATTTAATAACAGAGCAAGAAATTGGGGTTACGTTCACTCTGCTTGTGAACAGACCAAAATAAATATACTTCACAGACTTGTGTTTTCAAACTGATCAATAATTCTTACCAAGTAATTTGAGCATTGCCATCTTTGTTTTCCATTGACAGCTTCATAATACCCTTTTTGTTGTTTTGTTTTAATAAAACTTCAAGGTGCCCATGTGGCTGTTATTGCCATGCCTCAAGAAATCAGAATGGTACAATTTTTGTCTACTGCACAGCAATGAAAGGCATAGAAACTGAAAGAAAAAGTGTTAAATGTTAAAGATAAATGTAGATAAATTATCAAAGGGTTGGTCATTCTAACCTAGAATGATATTTGTCTATCATGGAAAAACAAGATGCTAATAGGTGCGACTCAGGAGAACTTGAATGAGATTAGACATGATTCAGCAGAATAATGGGTGGTCCAATTTGGATATGAGTTCAGTGCTGAAAATTCCATCCTCTCTGGTGATTCTGATGAGGCTGACCCTCTTGAAGTGTGATTTGCTAATTAAGGGGGAAATAACACAGGCACTATATCTTTGCAATTGAGGTTTATCGGTTTGGTTTTGTAGTCATTCATGGAAATTGTATAATGAATCTTTCCATTCTGGCCCTGTGTCTTCTCCCTTGTCTATTACTGAATCAAGAAACAAAGCAAACTATTATAGTGAGCAAGAAAAAAATATTAAGGAGCTGCATCCAACTTCAGATATCTTGTATACTGCACAGTAGAGAAATATCCAGGTTTGCAATATGGCTAATTAGTCCCTAAATGATGAGGGAAATTCGAAACTGTAAGGACTGGTATTTTTTGAAGTATAATCCTACACAAGAAGTCTGAGATCTTTTCATACACTGTATGATGCATATCCTCTGTATATAGAAAGATCATCAGATACTATTTATCTTCCTTTTTTTTGAAAGAGAAAACTAATAATAACACTTTTTGCCTCTCATTATTTGGCAATAATTATGAAATTGTGTGTTACATTGTATATTCAGTCTGACAGCATTTAGATCTATGTATCCTTGATAGGCAACTGAACATTTATTTCTGGAGAACATGGAATAATATATACTGTGTATATGTATGCATGTAATACATGATTTCCCTATCATTTATGACTTATGCTCACCTATGTTTATTAATGATATCTTTGTAATACTGAGAAATGAAATTGCATGAAACTATATCTAAATTCAAATATGCCATCCATTCCCACTTTTCCCTCTCTTGTTATTTTGAATGCTTTACCTTTGCTGCAGTTGTAATAAAGGGATACAGAAGAATAAATAGTACATTATAAAGCTTAAAAGTCTATAATTTGGAATCAGTGAAATTTGGAGTGCAACTTTGTGGTGCATGTAATTAAAAGGCTCCACATCTACTTTCAGAGCAAATATACAGTGAATTCAGCTTGTGCAAGTCAAAGCCAGAAGGGGCTGTATGAGCCAGCTTGGGGTGCTGGTTAAAGACTAGAAAACAGAAGACCAAGAGCCTTGAAGCCAGCTGTACAACCTGAGGCCAGTCACTCTGTGTGAGCCCTAGGAAGAAGGCAGTGTCCTAGACGAGGAAGCAACATCTAGTTCATAGCACCCCTTTATAGCCTCTCTTCCCAAGTAGACAAGGATCTACAAGTGGATCTTATCTTGCTTATTTGGTAAGAGGGACAAGAGAGTTTAAACATCAAAATTACTCCTTAATCCATCAATGCCTTCAATAAAAAAATTAGCATTTTTAACACTACCAATGGTCACAATGTCACCAATTATGCCTCTTACTGACCTCAGGCTGAAAAAAGAAATTGGCTATCCCTGACTTTATAGAAATTCTATTCCAGGTTTTGTTTTAACTATGCTCAGGAAGCCATGACAGTTAAATCCCTTCCCTTTTTCTCTCCTCTCCTCCCCTCCCCTCCCCTCCCCTCCTCTCCTCTCCTCTCCTTAAACTATAATCTTTATTTCACAGTCTAGGAATACAATTCTCTCTGAGAACTTGATGCCTTCTCTACATCAGAAATGTTTTGACAACAGGACTAAAATAGGTTTACCATATTTTGCCAGGTGGCTGAGTCTGAAGACAATTAAATTCTAACCTACTAAATATGTTGCCCAATGAAAGATTAGCTTCACAAAGACAGATACAATGAAACACCTGAGAAAGAGAGAGAAAAACAGAGAGATAACTTGAGCTAATGCCCCAGTTCTGCTCTCCAAGGACAAACTAAGGTAACATAGAGAGGGAAGTAAAATAACAAGAGATTAGGCAAACAAGCAAGCAAGTCTAACAATACTAGAGTGGGTGCTCTAACTCTATCCAGGTCTCAACAAAAGTCATCAGCAAAGTGAACAAGGCCATTTTAAACCCACGTTCAAGCCTGAACCCTGATAAAAATGATCAAGATAACCTGCTTCTTCTAGTGTGCTCTGCAATTGAATTCTTAGCATCTGTACAACAGTCTTCCCTAATAAAGGAATGATGAAGATTGGGTGATGGGTGTCAAAACTAGGTGGATCTGAGTAGGGTCTCCCAAGAGGAGACACCACCTCCTTCAAAGCCACTGGGAATACCTCCTCATGAAGTGAAGCATTGACAACATCTCAGATCCATTCCAGGCTGCCATTCCTTATTTCCGAATCCTTGAAGGAGAAAAGAGCTTATAGGTGCAGAGATCATGCTGGAGAACATCCTATTCATTTCCTAATAGTCAACAAAAGAACCAAGTACCAGATAATATAATCTCTCTATCTATCACTATTAACACAATTAGTAGTATCTATAAAGATTTTGGGGAATCTTATCTCTTATCACTCTTATATAAACCTTCCAGCCTAATCTGTCTGCCTTCACTCTCTGGTGCTCTCCTCTCATTAGGGTCATGAATTAAGGTACAAGAGCCCTCCCCATATTTTCACTATAGAGTGGGTTTTGGTTTTGAACATCCCACATAAAAAGTGGACTCACCAACTCTCTCCTCTCCTCTCCTCTCCTCTCCTCTCCTCTCCTCTCCTCTCCTCTCCATATAGTCAAAGGCCAACATCAATCTAAATATTTCTCACTTATCTCTGAAAGGATGTTACATGATTGAATGTAGGGAAGACAACTAGAATGATTAAGGAGCAGAATATCCTCAGCTTTTTCTCAGATTGGCTCAATCTTATGGAAATGGAACAAAAATTCCACTTGGGGGGGTTCCTTTTTATATATTGCCCATGGATATGAGTTCATCCTGTTTTCAGTAATCTATAAATGTAATACATAGGCAATCTAAGCCATGGGTGTCAAACTCACCACGTCATGTAACATGTTGTGACATATCGTGACTTTTTTCACATTGCCGGAGCTGGGGTGGGCGTGGCCTCCATATGATGCAACCTGCCCATGGGCCAGTAGTTTGACACCCCTGATCTAAGCAAATCAATGAATTGAACAAATACATCTATATATGCCTGAACTGAGCTTCATGTATTCCACTTCTTGCCCTAAGCACTAGTTTAGAATATTAATTGGCTTACCTTGTGTTGGCGAGGTGGATCTGAATGTCATCTGCACATTCTCATATAGTCCATATTACCAAATAGCCACTTGCATTTGACTTCATGCTTTCCTTTTTTAAAAAAAAATGTGTGCATGGAGGTATAAAATAGGGCATCTGGAATAAACTGACCATCCCCCATCAAAAAGATAATCATCTAGAAGTGACCATAGAAGTAGGAAGAGAGAGACTGGCATGCAGTGCTTCCACATCCTAGTCTAACTGAAAGGATGTCATTAGTAATAATACTGAAAGTAACTGATAAACTAGACATGTAAACAGAACAGATTTCTGTAGGCCCTCCTGGCAAAAGCCACACCAGAGGCTCATTGAGCCTGTTAATGTTCACAAGTTATCAGACTTTGAAGCTTTAGATACTAGAAATAAGACTCATCCACAGGACTCATGATGGGTTTGCCACAGAATCACTTCAGGCCACTGATAATTTCTCAAGGGCAGGACTTTATGATGTTATCCTACTTGTTCTCAATTCACCAAGAAGGCAATTTCCATCAGATTTTGTAACTTCTTTGGAGTTTCTTAACTATGTAAATAAGTTCTGCTATCCTCCTCTTCTAGCCAAGTTGCAGGAAATAAAGGTCAACTGGTGGGATTTTATTTCTCCTTCTACTCCTATTCCCTCTTTTCCACAAAAGATCAAGAATAAAGAAACTCCACCAATCTAAAATCATAGTAAATGCAGTTTGTCTGAGCAAAACATTAGATTATAATTACTGATGATGTTAAAGAAATGGTTAAAATCTGGAAAGGGATTTCTTACACCAGTTTACTCATGAGAGTGCAGAAAAATCTATACAGGTAGTTCTCGGCTTACAACCCTTTGAAGTTACAGTGGCACTGAAAAAAGTGACTATGACTGGCATTCTCACTTACAGCCATTGCATCCATGCTTAGCAACCAGCATGTATTAATGACAATTGCAGTGTCTCAGGGTTGGGATCACTATTTGGAACTTCTCAGCCAGGTTCCAACAATTAGAGCCAATGAAGGAAGCTGTATTTGCTTAAGGACTGTGTGATTCACTTAACAATTGGAGTGATTCACTTAACAACCATGGCAAAAAAAGCTTGTAAAATTGGACACAACTCGCTTTACAACCTCCTTGGCCAGCCACAGAAATTCTGGACCCAATTGTAGTTGTAATTTGAGGATTACCTGTAGACAATTACCTTCCCAGTGCAGAGGAGTTAAGACTAATTCAAGTAAGGCTTCCCATGCTGCCACTGTGTGGAACACCAAGGGAAATTCTTGCCAGAACTAGTGAGTAAGGTTCACGGGGACAAACATTAATGCCAAACCAAATCTTCAAGGTAGTATGTATAGCAGAACATAAGAGCAACAAAGATGATTAGAAGACTGGAGGCTTAAACATGTTGCTGGAATTGGGTATGTCTAGTTTAATGAAGAGAAGGACTAGAGATGACATGATAGCAGTGTTCCAATATCTCAGGGGCTGCCACAAAGAAGAGGGAGTCAAACTATTTTCCAAAGCACCTGAAGGCAGGACAAGAAGAAATGAATGGAAACTAATCAAAGAGAGAAGCAACCTAGAACTAAGGAGAAATTTCCTAACAGTTAGAACAATTAATCAGTGGAACAACCTGCCTCCAGAAGCTCCAACACTGGAAGTGTTTAAGAAGAGACTGGACAGCCATTTGTCTGAAATGGTATGGGGTTTCCTGCCTGAGCAGGGGGTTGGATTAGATGACCTCCATTTTTATCACTACTTTATAGGAAATAACCCTGCAAAGCACATTGCAATCAGAGGTTTCCTCGGCATAAGTAAAAGAAAAAAGCATCCTCTGTGCTTACGAGGTCTAAAATATATTATTATGATACAGTCATAAATAATCTGTCAGGAGAGATGCATTTATTCTGAACTGGTGGGATTTATGGTGTCGTATTGTCATTTTCCTTTTATTTTCTTTTGACATTTATCAATTTTCTTCCCTGCATAGCCCCAGTAGTGCTGATCTGGCCTAACAATCTGAATGCAAGAAGTAGATTAAATGTGCAAAACGTACATTTTCAATTCCTAAATGCAACTCAGACAGCCTTGACATTCAGTATAGCAACTCACTCTAATGATAGAGCTACTTATGATATTTTATGAACATTATCCCACAGCTTTCAATGGGCATTAATGTATACTCCCATGCTACATTCCATTTTTGAAAATAAAATAAATCTGTAAGTACTTAAACAAGTACTGCCTGAGGCTTCTAACTCCTCTTCTCCTTTCCATATACCTGTCTGGAAATTATTGCCAGCATTTGTCAAAGTCCCTTTTATAGCAAGCAATAAAGTGATCCTTTCCCTGATGAACAAGAGAACCATGGATCTACCTTGCTGAATGACCCTCAGTGAGGTCAATTTTTGCACTTTAGGCAATGATTGATTGCAGATAGTGAGTGACACTACTTTAGTTGCTTCCTTCTGGGATTTGGTCAGATATTTGATGCTTCAGGCAAGTTAGGAAGTTCATAAAGCTAAGTGTCTTCTATAAATGCAATTGCATTGCCAATGATAATATAGCAGCTGAATTGATCCTCTCCTATAAATATAAGCTATCATTTCAGAATCACATAGTAACACAATTTAGTATTTATCAAGTCAGTTCAGTTAAAATACTATATGGATGTTGCTTGGCAGATATAATCCTCTAGTGTATAAAGTTCCTTGACTTTGGAAGGTCTGTTAATTGAGGGAATGAGAGCCAGAAGCAAAGGAATCCCATTAAACCAGTCTCAGGAAAGTGAAATGTGTTGAATAATAATAATGTATGGAGCAGAATATGCAGGAGTGAAAGGGAAGGATGGAGTGTGGAATAACAATCACCCTATTCCCAAGTTCATCCTCCTACATAAAATCAGTTATAAAAACAAGATCAGTTATAAAAACAAGATCAATGAAATTATGATATAGATCTTATTTTGGCCAGCCTATCAGGGAGCAAGGTAAGCTAATAGGGATACCAGGAATTATTTGGTTAAGCAAAGAATCCAAGATGGTAGAGAAGATGATTTCTAATTGAGCTTCTTCTTGCTTAGCTTACATTCTTCTACTCATAATGGGAGGTCCCTGCCCCTCCAAGCTATCCATCATTTTCTCTAGGCAACTTAATATCATAATAATCCCTCCAAACAAAATCCTAAAATATCCAAGCCTGAGCTTGGTAAACCTTAAATCTGAAAATCTCACCAGGATCTCTTTCCTTTACCAGATCTTCAGACCTTAATAGTCCAACAAGGGTTTTAAGGTTAAGAAAATAAAAGGGATAGTGATGGTGATGGTGATAAACATCTTCCCTTGTATACTGTAGATAAACTTGTCTACATGACACAATGTTAACCCCATTCTTAGACACCCAAACGTACTTTTCCAAAATGCAACTGGACTTCCTTGTGTTTTTTTCCTTGAAACATTTTGCTTTTCATCCAAGAAACATCTTGGATGAGGAGTGAAACATTTCAAAGAAAAAAGCAAGAAAATCCAGTTGCCTTTTGGAAAAGCACCTTTGGAACAACCATGACTGGATCATTGAGACATTCCATAGATGTCCATTCTTAGAGCTATCACTATATCTCATACCAGGATAAACTCATCCCAGAAAAAATAGACATCTTAATGAAGCAAACCATTTTGGAGAAGAATCTCCTGTCAACAGTGGCCCTGAAAAAGTGCCTGAATACATGTGATACTGAGTGAGCTGAAAGAGGTTCAGTCTGTACTCATTTCCAGCTGAGTTCCAAAACAAAGTTGAAATAAAGAAGGATATATAAAGTTATTGATCATATTTTTATCAATTGTAAATTTACCACTTGCAGATAGCAAGCCCAGGAACAAACTTTTGAAAGATGCAAATAATGATTCTCTTCCAATGGCTGTAAGCAATTCCAGCCAGTAAACATTGTTTTTAACTGGAACTGCATTTCTCTACCCAATATACTGGAAGCCAGATGAACATAGTGATGTCTAGGGAAATCTGACATGAAACATGAATTTCCAAAGCATGGTATTTCTCCCATCAAGTGCAGTGCTAAAACCATTTTTCTATATGAAAGGAAGTTATTATTAATCTTTCATGGGACAATTATTAATATTATTAATTCATGGAACAATTCTTACTGCTAATTGCTAATTACAAGGCAATCCTATATGTTTAGTTGCAATTTTTTGATAAGTGACTTTTCTTAATCATAGCAATATCTAAAAGCCTCAAATACATAAAAGTATTATGAAGAGGCAGTCAAACCTTGAAAATAAGGTAGAAAAATATAAACCTCTTTCACAGAGGATAAAAATGAGAAATTGTGAGGCAAATTTTGGTTTGATTTTGCATTGGTTTATTAAAGAAAAATAGGGATGTATTATCTACTTGCCTTTAGAACTATATACAATTTTGCACTTTGTTAAAAACATGGGTTAAATGTTGCCAAGGGGTGGACATTTTTTTTAAAAAAATCACACAGATGAAATATACTTCTATTCATAAGCTTAAAGTTGAATTTATCAGATGCTTGGCTTACTGTCAATACACAAGAACCTTTTTTTGCTTTAGTTTCATTTTATTTTTGTCTTGAATGAGTTCATGATAGCAACATAATGGGCTATTAAGTAAAAAAAACCAAATATTTGCAAATATTGCATTATTCTGAGAGAGAGGGGGGAGGGAGAGAGGGAGGGAGAGAGAGGGGGGGGGAGAGAGGGAGATAGAGAGAGAGACATTCCCTCATATTGAGGCTATAAAAATTGGGGACTCAGCATGTATCTGCCTTTCATTTTGGTTTGAAATGGTAAAAAGAAATAAGACCAACCCAATTCACAGTGTCAGAATGATAAAACTGAAAAACTATGTACATTTCTCTGATATGCTTTCCACTCTTCTATGTCCAATGAGACATATTTCACATATTAATAGATTTCACATATTAAACAAACTTTTTTTACCTTCTGTAAAGTACCTAACATATTGCCATCACCACCACCATTATTTATTAGATTGTCATTTAACAAAATGAGTGTTTCCCCACTAGTGACCTGGAATATTCCAATTTGATTGTGCATTTGATGAGATAATAAAATACTCTTAACTAATAATAATAATAATAAAGTTGGAAGGGACCTTGGAGGTCATCTAGTCCAACCCCCTGCTCAGGGCAGGAAACCCTATACCATTTAAGACAAATGGCTCTCAAGTCTCTTCTTAAAAACTTCCAGTGTTGGAGCATTCACTACTTCTGGAGGCAGGTTGTTCCACTGGTTAATTGTTCTAATTGTCAGGAAGTTTCTCCTTAGTTCTAAGTTGCTTCTCTCCTTGATTAGTTTCCACCCGTTGATTCTTGTCCTGCCTTCAGGCGCTTTGGAAAATAGCTTGACTCCCTCTTCTTTGTGGCAGCCCCTGAGATATTGGAACACTGCTATCATGTCCCCCCTCATCCTTCTCTTCATTAAACTAGACATACCCAATTCCAGCAGCTGTTCCTTATATGCTTTAGCCTCCAGTCCCCTAATCATCTTTGTTGTTCTTCTCTTTGTACTCTTTCTAGAGTCTCAACATCTTTTTTACATCGTGGTGATCAAAACTGGATGCAGTATTCCAAGTGTGGCTTTACCAAGGCATTGTAAAGTGGTATTAATACTTCACGTGATTTTGATTCAATCCCTCTGTTAATGCAGCCCAGCACTTTGTTGGCCTTTTTGGCAGCTGCAGCACACTGCTGGCTCATATTTAAGTGATTGTCCACTAGGACTTTGAGGTCCCTCTCACAGTTACTACTATTGAGCAAGATACCCCCTATACTATACCTGTACATTTGGTTTTTCTTGCCTAAATGTAGAACCTTACTTTTTTCACCATTGAATTTCATTTTGTTAGATAGTGCCCAGTGTTCAAGTATGTCCAGATCCTTCTGTATCCTAAACCTGTCTTCTGGAGTGTTGGCTATTCCTGCCAGCTTGGTGTCATCTGCAAATTTGATGATTTCCTCATCTATCCCCTCGTCCAAATCGTTGATGAAGATGTTGAAGAGCACTGGGCCCAGAACAGAGCCCTGGGGCACCCCATTACACACTTCCCTCCATGTAGATGCGGTTCCATTGAGGACCACACCCTGAGTACGGCCAGTCAGCCAGCTACAGATCCGTCTGGTGGTGATGCTGTCTAACCCACATTTTTCTATCTTATCAAGTAGTAGGTTGTGATCTACTTTATCAAATGCCTTACTGAAGTCCAAGTAAATTATATCCACAGCATTCCTCTGATCCACTAATTTTGTCACTTGGTCAAGGAATGCAATAAGATTTGTCTGGCATGATCTGTTTTTGACAAACCCATGTTGGCTTTTAGTAATGACTTTGTTTGCCTCTAGGTGTTCACTGATTCGTTGTTTGATTATCTTTTCCAGAATCTTCCCTGGTATTGAGGTCAGGTTGATAGGTCTGTAATTTCCTGGGTCCATTTTTTTTCTTTTTTGAACCACTGTTCTTCTTTAACCAAATTATTTGAGGCAGAGTATCCCTGTTCTTATTAGGTTGACTGCACCAATGAGAATGGTAGAAAGTGATGACTCTCTCACACACACACACACTCCTCTCCCTAAAGCAGCACGCGTCTCTTTTTCCTTCCCTGGTGAATTAAACTAATTTTAGATGCATCAGTCTTTGTAGTTCAATCTAAATAGTTAGATTACTGATCTGACTCATAGACAAATTTTACTAATATTGTAGTTCTTACAAGAACAGACCTTTAATATAGCTGAATCTGTCCATCCACCTTTCCCATTATCTTCCTCTTATCTTCTCTCAACTTTGCTAAGCATAAACATTTAAAATCCTTTTTTGACTTGAATCACATGTCCAAAATATATGTTTCTACTTGCTGATAGTGAGTTACAGTCTAATTAAAGGATCCACAAAAATTATCAGACAGCAGAAATCACTGAAAAAGTTCAATCATCTTATTTTCAATGCCACTTTTAACAGCACAAATTGGCAGTTTCTAAAATGACTATCCATAAAAGGTCTTTTAACACCGAGCACCTGGTTTGTTGATGATGACAAAGCAGGATCAACCACAGAAAACATAGGTGATGGTTTGAGGGTTCTGCACAATTGTCAAAGTATAATCAGTATCAATGTGGCAGATGCTCAGCATTAACCCATTCAAAATTATCTATAGAAACTTCAAGTAGAAAATTCCTTACTATATGACATTTTCAACATATGATTTTCAAATGCAGTTTTTATATGTATATATCTTTTTGCCATACACTCTTGTCAGATGTATCTGTGTGTTTGTTAATCTCCATTTTTCCAGCTAAGTGCAATCACATGAATTTAAGTTTAGTCTTCTGTTATTATCACTATTTTATCCTGGACTTTCTGTAATCATGTGTTTCATTGTTTGACTTTTATTATCTTTTGTTTTTATTTTTTTGAAGAGGAACGATGGCTCTAAATTTTAAAAAAGAAATCTGAATCTAGTTGTTCAACATCTGTAGATTCTAAATAAATCCCCAATTATAAGTTTACTGGGAACAAGGTTTTGGACATTGGGGAGGAGGAGTGTTATTTTTATTTTTGGTTTTAAGAAAAGACAAGAAAGAATTGTACGGAACATATATTTTTTTCCTTAAACATCACATTATCTATACAGAGCAGGCATTTCTGAAGGGAAGCTAATATAAACATGTACAGTTGGTAACATCCCAAGGAAGTCCTATCAGGGCATGCTATGTGGTTATCTAAAAAGAACACAAAGAATCTCCTCTCAGCACCTTTGCATAAAATAAAATTACTCTTTTTACCCCCACACCCTAAGCCTTGTTCTGACACACCAAAGCACCCCAGATTACTGCTGCATTATTGTGATTGTTCATTCAAGAGAGCTGTGAGTTTATCAGTAAAGCCATTCCAGGGTCTCACTCCAAGAGACCTGAAAACAATACATTTGTGATTGTGTTAATGTTTTTATGGCTGATTTGTTGAAAGAAAATTTGATATGGAACAGCATTGGGGATGAAATGGCAACAGAAAATAAGAGAAAGGAGAAACAGGATTCAGACTTTGGAAACGGAGAGTGTTTAGAAAACAAAGTGCTGTATGTAGGGTATTGTTATCATCACTTCAGGGAAAATTCAAAACATTACAAAGCAGACCACTTCTGGTATCAAAGACCTCTGTTAATCAAAGGGGAGGCTAGAATTATCAACCTTCAGTCCAGGTGTCACACTGCTTCTCTTAATGCATTTGTTATCATCTGCTATAGTTCATTAATAAACCACCAGTATTAATGTTAATACTGAGGAGAGGAAGATGATAATGAATGCCCAATCACAGCCACAGAAGGTAAATGATTAACAAGAGTTAAGGAGCCAGGAAAAGGAAACTAAATTGGGCTGAATCTTGACCTCACTATTCAGAAATTCTTTTACTCCCTACAAGACCAAAATTAATATCATTATTATGATTGGTCACATTGTCAGCCAGATGGATTTGACATTTTTATCCATCTATCCAGTCTTTCTCAAGGATCAGGGATAAGCAGATGTTGTTGTAAAGGCAAGTGAAGCTGCGTTTTGCAATTGATTGATGGTGATTTTGTCAATGCCAATGGTATTCAAGCATTGCTCCACTTATTTTGGGATTGTACCCAAGGCTCCTATAACTATTGGCATCATCTTTGTTATCTTTTGCCACAGTCTTTCTACATTTATTTGCCGATCTTTCTTTTTTGTGATTTTCTCCAGTTCTTTCTTTTCTATTCTGCTGTCTCCAGGTATTGCAACATCCACTATTTAGCCATTTTTGTCTTTCTTATCAACAGTTAAGTCTAGGACGTTGTGTGGCAGATGCTTGTCTGCTTGAATTCTACAGTCCCAAGGTACTTTAGCTTCTTCATTTTCTATTACTTTACCTACTTCATGGTCCCACCAGTTCTTGTTTACAGATAAATGGTATTTCTTGCAGATATTCCAATGCACCACTGCATTGCTGCTTTGTCATGCCATTGCTTGTAGTCAGTTTGTGCAACCTTCTTGCAGCAGCTAACTAGATGGGTCCACTGTTTCTTCAGCTTCTTTGCAGAGGTGGCATTTGCTATCTGTCCCTGTCTTATCAATTCTGGTTTACACGCATATGTTCTTAAGGTTTGGTCTTGTGCTGCCAGAATTAGCCTTTCTGTCTCTTTCTTCAGCTTCCTTGCTCTTAGTTATTGCCAGGTCATATTATCTGTGCTGCCTATTTGTTTTTTGTGTACTTGCCATGTAATGCTTTGTCTTGCAATGTCTCTTTTCTATTCTTCATTTTGTCTTTCTTATAAGCCATTGTAGTCTCTTCATGGTGTATTAACTTCATTGCATCTTCAGTGTGCTTCAGATCTTCTCCTTCTCCTTCCTTTTTTTCTTTTTTCTTTTTTCTTTTCCTTTTTCTCTTTCTCCACTAGAAGTTATCACCCTTCTTCCAGTACATTTGCTGCTTGCAAATATATGTATGTGTAAAATGAAGATTATTACCTCACTGAGTGGCTAAAAGTGGTGTATAATTGGAAAGCTATTTGCATTACAACTGTGTAGATGAATGGTTGTGTGCTAAACATAAACTGGATATCAATGCATATGATAGTAAACAGATAAGGAATACATAAGAGAAAGTAATCAGTGGCACTTCCCTGTATTTTTCATCCCATTCAGTTAGCAAGCAGTGTTCACCAATGACATGAAGCCTTTAGAACATTTACTGTAAGGAATGTATTCCCCAAACCTGTTATCAAACCTTTCCTTCCTTGATCCAGGCCACAGCATTTGTGATATGCACAAATCAGAAGAAAAAAGAGTGAATAACTTCATGGTTCTTCTCATTGTTTCATTATAGTACAGGGTGAACATAAATGTTCAGGATACTAATATATGTTTCTGAAGCCTTGGTAATAAAAAGGGTATATCTGCAAAAGCATTAGCTGCTTTCTTTTTTCTCTATAAATTATAAACAGCATTTCTTTTTTCAGAAGACCTAAGCAAGACTATAATAAGCGTTCTGAAGTTTCTAACCTATAATTACCTATAAACATTAGCACTCCTTAAATGCAGCTGCTACACATGTTTTACATGACAGTGATTTAGAGCCAAAGAAGATATTCACATTAATAACAAAATCATACAGTACTAGTTTTCTTACAGGGGAAATACATAATGAAGTCCAAACCTTACTAGAAAAATTCTCCAGGTTAGATTAAATTTATGAGTTAATAAACCACAATTCTTATGCTAGGCCTTAATCATTCCCAGTTTTGTGGATTTGAAATCCTTAGTTTTAAACTTATTGCTAGATATAACTGAACTATCCATCTTGTGGGTGCTTGGGATAGATGGGAGGACTACCAACATAATTGGACATTTCAAAGTTAACATTAATTACTGTAATTATAGCCTCCCCATTCTCCTATCTGACATATCTATCTAACTGTCCAAAAGTACAGATACATAACATCTGCAAAACTAATTTCTGAGGCTGTAATATATGTGCATGCACACACTTCAGTTGGAAATATGGTTTGGAGCCAAGAAGGAAAAACACATATCAGCTATGAAAATGTATTATTAGAATACAATATTTCACAACAGATTTTTTTGCTCTTCTTTTTTCCAAAGCATGGATTGACAAATTTGTTTAAATCAAAAGCTAGTCCAAGGAACATACATGGCAAAACAGAATACACAACTTTCCAACTGCCAAAAATAACTTTGGTTTGACAAGGCTACAATTCTCAGATAGTTTGTTTCTCAAAATACTCAAAATACTGATCCTGTTTTATCTCTTAAAATGATCAAGAAAGTATCCTTTCTATATGCTTCTAATTCTATGGCTGTTTATTTGAAAGGGATTTCTTGTATCAATATAACAGAAATTCTTTGCAGGTGTTGAGGAAAAACACACACAATATAATCATTTCCAACTGTAGATCATTCAGTTAATATGATGGCCAGGAACCAAATATCAACTAAATAGATTCATATGCATAGAGATACCTGTATATTCATGTCTGGATTAAGGGAACAATAAAAAGGGAAAAAATATACGGTAAAGTCTAATGCAGTCTACTTTTTGTACACTAATTTAAGAAACAGGAGTATACTATTGAGTCAAATCAAAGTGACTACTATTTGGGAAAATATTTCACTGTATGGATCAAGGGTGTCAAACTGCCGGTCCATGGGCTAGATGCGTTACGCCGAAACCTCACCCACCCCATTGCCAGTAATGGAAAAAAAGTCGCCATACATTGCGACACGTCACGTGAAGTTGTGAGTTTGACACCTGGGTATAGATAATCATTTAAATCTAACTTAGAAGTATGAAAAGGTACAATAAATAAAAAAACTCTGTCTTCTGTACCTAGAGGTCTATGTATCTATGCTTAGTTATACTACTCTTATGCTGCAATGGGAGTGGTAGGGGAGCACAAAAGCCCTCAGAATTCTCCCTGTACTACATCATTCTTGGCAGCTATCATTCACTCATACTAAAGCAAGGATCAGAAGATTAAAAGATCCACCCTTTCAGCCTATTATGAAACTTCTTCCTCTTCTTCTCTAGTTGGTCACTACAAGAATTTTGAAAATGGAGTGAAGTGTGCTTTTTTCCCCCCTTCCTTCTCAATGTTCTTTGTTTTTGTGCTGTCTTTTACATTGCAAGTCTGTTAGTAGGAATTGTCTTTTTACTGAGCTTTGTAAGATCTATTTGAGGGAGGCTGACATGTGAGATAAAACAATCAATACCAATACCACTTTTGCCTTCCTATTTTGGATATGGAGAAGTGATGTATTTTTTTCTTATCATTTGACCACATTCCATGGTATAATGTTAATTTATGTTGGTTGTGATTGATACCTTGCCTTTCTATTATATTGACACTTTTTGACAAATAATATAGAACAAATTTATGTTTGCAACATCTAATAATATTCATATTTGGGCTATGTCAAAGCAAAATATTCAAGAGATGTTAACAAGTATAATGTACCTATACTTGGGGAGGGGGTGAATTTCTTTTAAACTTTTTTTTTAATTGCCTTTGAAACATGATTAATAAAATTAAAAATATCGACTAATTTTATAATGTCTCAAAAATTAGGGTCAAATCTACTGCACATATTTAAAAATATGTAATTAATTAATATGATAGCCATCTGCATCCTATGTAAAAAGGAGATGCAAGGAGATAGAAAGATGAAGCATAAGCCTAACTAAATACATGTTCAAACCAATATTAAGACCCACATTGAGGTAAACAGAGGGACAAAAGTAATATTTTTTCTGCTTTTAACTTGTCGGCAGATTGCCATCTAGCAGTTTTTTATAGGATAATGCAAACTTTTTTAGGAAAGGAGGAGCATGAAGAACCAGATGCAGTAATAAAAGAATCAGTTCAAATGACTTGAGGATTGCATTGAAAGCCAACAACAAGAACTCAGTTGTTGAGGGGTACATACTGTATGGAACAAGAGGAAAGTCAAGAAAGCAGTCTGCTGATTGGAGAAGATGGTAAGATGATAACAGACAATGGGGAAAAGGCTGAACTCCTTCGTATTTTGTACTTGTCTTTCCATAAAAGGAAAAAGCTTCCTTGTGGGGAGCAGAGAGTAATGCAGATTAAAATAGGCAAGGAATTGGTGAGATAATATCTGGGGTATTTTTAAAAATAAATTTAAATCTCTGGGACTAGATGCGTTACCTCTCAGAGTCTAAGAGAAATGGTAGATGTGTTTTTAGAATCACTAACTATATACATTGAAGCTGTTGATGCTTGGGGATTTTAATTTGACTCCTGGTATGATCAAGCCTCAAATAACTCAGAGGTTCATGGTTTCTGTGGCAACCATGGACCTGTCCCAAGTCATTGCTGGTCCAATGCATACCAGTGGCTGAACATTCATTTTTTGCTTTTTGTTTTTGGTCAGTTGCAATGTCCCTGGCACTGGACAACAGTTTGTGGCCTTATAAATAACACTCTTTGCTTTACAGTCACTGGTATCTCCCCTAGTCTTGCAGGAAGATAGGGACAAGTCAGTTGGCCTGTCCCAAGGATTGATGGCCTCAGTGGGTTTTCAGGGGGACCTTGGGGTTTCCCCTCAGGTTTGGTAAATAATTCACTGAAGTCTTAGTTACTGCCAGGTCCCTTTCATATGGGTTGGACTAGCTATAATTCTCTACCAGATAAGCCAGCACATCACTATTTTAATAGACTACACTTATAACTGAGTGCTCTTTATTAAATCACTGACATACCATTTTGCTAATTACACATGATACATAAAAATTAAAAATGTTGTTAATGTAAGGAATATTGCATGACCTATAATCATAAGACAGTTATATTTCTTCAGTCTTTTCTCCAGAAAAGGCTTTGTTAGTCATCCACTCATATCAACGGACTTCATAGAATTTATGAAAACATACTTGATATTTCTAACAGTATATTAATCAATACTTTTAGAAACAAGCCCACAAGAATAGGTCACTTGAGTACAAGGGTGACAAACAGAAGAATACAAAGTAAAAGGGTCAGACAGGGAAACCAACATGAATCAGATCTTCTGGCACTTAAAGCTAAACAGGGGATGAGATAAACAGGACAAAAAAGAATAATGATATGTTCAGACGAGAAAAACAAAACATAAGTGCTCAAAATGTGACAACTTCAAGAAATCCAAGGCAAGCTATCACAGATATTACAACTATATAATCGCTCTATCACAAAGTGGGTCACTTTTTAACATGTGGTAGATAACTCTTCTTATGCATACATCTACTTTGTATATGTTCCTTAGGTCTGATTTAAAATTCATGTGTGGTTCAGTAAGGGATAGGATAAGACATGTTAGATAAATTGCTACCAGAATATTTGCTTACACCAATAGAGTGAGAGATGTGGCAGCATTTTCTCATTAATTTGACTTTATTTATTTCTGCACATTTGCTTCTTCTTCGTCTCAGATGTTGATACAACAACCGAGCAGCATAATATCTTTGGAAGGGTACAGTTATGGGATTTGTATAAGCATTCGGGGAAAGGGCAGGCTTTTAAGATAACCATCAATGAGCCATATCCCAGCTGAAGATTCTGGCTAAANCCCCCCCCCCCCCCATTACAAGCATGTGAGCAAAAACAAGGAGAGAAAGCATCAACATTAATCTCTGGTGTTCTTTCTTTTATTTAGTGGCAACAGTTCAGAATGAGGTAAATAGGCAAAATCGATAGTAGTTAAGGGTCTGTATCTTCTTAAATTCCACCTACGGAAACTTAAATAACCCCTGAAGATCTAAAGTTGACAGCCAGGTAAAATTAACAAGGTTTTGTAGAAGAGAAGGGGGAAAAAGGACTTTCTGTCCCTGTACAAAAAATAATAAATCGTCAGGTCAATTCAAAGGAAATCTGTTTGACTTGTAAAATCAATTTGCTTTAGAGATTTGATTGAACTACTGTTGAATGAAATCTGCCACCCTCAGAATTAAGTAATGCCCTATTTTGTTGTTGCAAACTATCTTTGCTCACTAAATGCTACATCAAATGTCTCTGATTATTAGCTGATCTACTTTTACAGGATTCAGTGTTATGTAGGTTAAATTCTTAGGATAGCTTCACCACAAACATATTTGATATTGGAGGAAAATGGGTCTGTAAAGTAATAGATGTTAGAGTAAAAAGCCATATGAGGAACTGTTTTTCTATAGTTAATAATAAATTGCTATATATGAAGTTTCTGAGCTAAAGAGGAAGGGGAAATACTATGATTTGTGAACCCGAGTGGCGGGTTACGTTTGAGTTCCAAAGTATAGTCCTCAGAACTGATTTCCTGGATCTCTCAAACCATCTGACCAATGACTGATCAGCAGCAGGTTACTGGGAAGAAGGAACACAAAAGAAAAAAATAGGGTAAAATGTGTAAGAATTTGCATATTTGTACAATATATTGTATTCATTTTTGTAGAAATGTGTGTGTGGCAATTGGCAAATGGATAACTCTGATGCTAAATAATCGCCAATCCATTGGGAGAGAGTTTCATCAAATGATAAACAACAATCTTATTAAGATGTGGGTATATGGAACTTTCCAGATGCCTTCCAGCATTTGACTGGGGCTCCTGAGAATTTTTGAAGTAATACCATACTTAGTGTTCCAGCCACTAGAAAGGGGAAGTAATGTGTCATTTGTGCATGCAGTTTCTCAACCAGATAGAAGTATGTTCACAAAACCTTGCTTTCACATATATTTTCCAGTTCTAAATTGCTTGGAAATTGAGAATTAATTCTAACCAAAAAAATGGAGAAAACCAAATCTCTACAGTTGCTCCTTTTATAGCTAATAGCTAGAGCTAAGCTTGCCTTCCCCTAGTTATACATTTTCTCTAGGCAGTGCAAGTTTCAGTAGCTCTTAAATCTCCAGCTTATTAATAAAATCACAGCAGGCTTTCCTTACATTCTCATGCTGCATTTATCAAAAGTTTTTGGGTCTATCACTGTCAAGCAGCCACATCCCCTCTTTTATGGGCGAAATAGATGGCAAAGAATGTGGAGGCAACAGGTTAAAGATAATGTGGTGTACTTATTAGGGACTTAATCAGCTCTCACAGATGGAAAGGGTCACTGGCAGCTCATTTCACAGGTTGGCAGTAACTACAGAGTGTGTCAATTGGATTGAGTTCTTAACTAAAATCACTTTACCTCAGTTTCTACGAAATGTACAGAGTCACTGCCTCTCTCCCAAACATGTGGTTATTGTACACAGAAAGACAGATACTGTCTCAACCTCACAATGCAACCAAATAACATGTGCTGTTCCTTACTAGTTCAAACATGTCACTGACACTCTCTCAGCCCTGTGGGATTAACCTCTGTCTGTCTCCTGTCTAGTTAAAACATCATCTCCTATTGCTAGGCAACAGAAAACAAGCTCTGTATTTGTCCTGATGGGCACTCTTAGAGATGATCTTGGGAGACAGGCAGTTTTTTTTTATGAGTTCACTTGACCCTTCAGGATAGGAAATGGAAACACTTGTTTTGTAGTATATAGAGCAAAACAAGATGGAAACTTTAAGAAGGGATGACATTTTATAGTGAGAGTTTTATGCTATGCCTTCTATAGGTGTATTTGCTACATCACTATCTATGGTTCTTTTATCTGTGGTATCTGAGTGTGATTTATAGACAAGAAGAAATTGGATATGGATATTTGCAGATACATGGATTAAATCATGCTATTAAAAATTGTAATCAAATGGGTCCAAAATAGAGGCAATTTAAACAGAAATAAGATTCATTTAAAATATGTTGTGCACACAGACATACATGTAAATATAGTAACAATTTTTTACTATGTAAAATTACTTGTACATTGGAATAATGAGGTTTATAGAAATAGTCATAATTGTATAAATGTTATTGTTGCTTTAATAATAACAATAATAATAATAATAACAACAACAAAACAACAACAACAATAATAATAAAGTTGGAAGGGACCTTGGAGGTCATCTAGTCCAATCCCCTGCTCAGGCAGAAAACCCTATACCATTTCAGACAAATGGCTGTCCAGTCTCTTCTTAAAAACCTCCAGTGTTGGAGCATTCACCGCTTCTGGAGGCAGGTTGTTCCACTGGTTAATTGTTCTAACTGTCAGGAGGTTTCTCCTTTGTATATTGATTGTATTGTTTTTATGTCATTTTAAGTGTCTTATTTTTATTTATTAATTCTTATTACAATTGGACTGTACCCAGATACAGAATATATTATAGAAACATGTTTCTTTGTTTATATTAAGAATTGGTTTAATTAAAGTTAGGAAAATGTTATCATAGACATAAGATTGATGCCAATTAGGTCTGTTTTGAATTCTAATTTTTAAAATGATTTCTTGGAAAAATTATACCCATTTCTTGTATGTGTTCTCATTTTTTTCCTTCTTAAATCCATAAATGATTAATAACTGTTTAGTTTAGCAGCTGCAACAACAACACAATAGAAGTTCTGTCTCATTCATTTAGGCTTCTACTATTTGGAGTAACTTAAACTTATATGAGCAATGTTGATTTCCCCTATTTCAGCCTAGTGTCATTTTAATAAAATCATACAAATGCACACATTCCCGCAGTTCATTATTTCTTGGAATTATCAGTTCATGTGGCAGTATAGAAAATCTGAAAAACAAATTTAAATGGGTAAGCTAGAGAAAACTTGTTTTATATTTTTTATACACTTATATTGCTGTCCTCCCAATGAGAGATGTTTGGAATGCATACACAGACACACACAAATACATGTGTGCACACATGGAGCACTAGATTGCATATATGCATTTATATGTTATCTGTCTATATATAAAAGATTGTTGAGTAAAGGTGGGTTTTGAAAATTGGTTTGGGGTTCTTTTAGCTCTTTCTGCTCATATAATAGTTAATCAAAACTACACTAAGAATACAAAACTTATTATAAAGTATTATTTTTTACATCGTTATTTATTAGGCAATGCTGGTAGATTATTTACCCAGGTATTCTTTAGGTGTATTAGGCATATTTTTTAAAACATGCCTAATGTTTTCAAATCTCAGTCTAAATAGAAGTTCAGGAGTGAATCATTCATTAATATTTGCGTAATAGGAACAGATACATATGTTCAGTTTGGTTATATAGCTAGGAGTTTATGAAAAACTTTTCTAAAATAAATAGTTGGTGTAGCTTAACAGTGGGCACAAAAATTTTAGAATTCTTCTTCTTCTTCTTCTTCTTCTTCTTCTTCTTCTTCTTCTTCTTCTTCTTCTTCTTCTTCTTCTTCCTCCTCCTCCTCCTCCTCCTCCTCCTCCTCCTCTTCCTCCTCCTCCTCCTCTTCTTGTCCAAATATGTAGCAGTGAAATTGGAAATGAAGCCTATGGTCTTCAAAGAATCGGCAATATGATGATGATGATGATGATGACGACGACGACGACGACGACGACGACGACAACAACAACAACAACAACAACAATAATAATAATAATAATAATAATAATAATAATAATAATAATAATGTTGGAAGGGACCTTAGTTCTAGGTTGCTTCTCTCTTTGGTCAGTTTCCATCCGTTGCTTCTTATCCTGCCTTCAGGTGCTTTAGAGAATAGCTTGACGCCCTCTTCTTTGTGGCAACCCCTGAGAGATTGGAACACTGCTATCATGTCCCCCCTCGTCCTTCTCTTCATTAAACTAGACATACCCAATTCCAGCAACCATTCCTTATATGTTTTAGCCTCCAGCCCCCTAATCATCTTTGTTGCTCTTCTCTGTATTCTTATATGCTGTGAAGTTTTTTTTTAAGTTAAAGAAAGATAAAAAGAGCTGCCTTTACCACCTCACAAATTTTAGAAGCAGTGTAATAACTCTGTCTCCATCTTTCCCACTGTGGATGTTTTCGTGGGAAGTATGAAAATGAACTAACTTCATTGGAACTAAAGTTTGTTTTGTCATCAAGCCACTGGAAACAAACCACCTACATTTGCCACTGGTAGACTTTATGGCAGGATTCCTTTAATCTACAGTTCCCAGATTTCGCAGTCAAAATGGCCAATAGTGAATATGAATTCAGGGATTTATTTTTCCAATACTTAGAGAAGCCACTGAATTGGACAAATTCTATACTGTTCTATACGTAATCCTAGTCCTAGTGTCTCATAAAGTGGCTAATAAAGAAACCAGCTAGAAATAAATTGGCATGAGATGAACTTGGATCCTAACATGCAGAGTTCTGCAAAGCAAATCCCCAGGTGCCTCTTCTGTCAAGCAAATGGGAAAACTGGAATAGATAGGACAAAGGAATCCAAACGTTCTCAGTCACCTCAAATACCAATTTCCATCATCCAGAGCAGAAGACAAGAGGAAAAAATCCTAATGTAAACTGGCACAGGAGAGACCAATGCACAGCAGTTAGCATTAATTATGTATTAGACAAAGCAATATAGATAGAGAGGGATGGGGGCGAAGAGGGACCTTCGCAACACTATTAATAATGGAAGTGGAAATTTGTAAAGTCTCTACAAGGAATAATTTGCATAGCAATATAAACAAGGGCCATAATGCTGAAAAGCAGGAAATGGTGCTATGATTTAAGAGAGAGAGAGAAAGAAAAGAGAAAGAGAGAGGGGGAGGGGGTTATAGCTTTAAACATTTAAAAGAATGATTAAATTATAAGTACATGTTCTCTGTAATAATTTGCAGCGAATGTATAGTGATATTTTTCTAGGTGAGTGCAGGAAGATACAGGAAATGCTAATCATTTTATTCCATTCTTCTCTGTTAATTTCCCAACTTATGTGTTCAATGATATGTGCTTTCAGAGAGTTTCAGATGCAGAACCAGGTTCAGGAAAGGGCAACAAAGATAATCAGAAGACTGGAAACTTTCTAAAGAGAGAAAGTGGGTATGTTTGGCCTTAGGGAAAACACAAGTAAGTGGGATACAATAGCATTATTTAAGAACCTGAAGGAATGTCATACATATGAAGGCCAAGATCTATTCTCAATTACTCTGGAGGGTAGGACATAGAATAATATTGTTAAATTACAGAAAGGAATATTCTGGTTGAATGTTATGCAAAACATCCTAACACTAATAGCAGTTTAGTAATAGAGCAATAGAGCTATACTCACAATAATGATTCAGAATGCAATATTTCTCTTTTTCATTACTAAAATGAAATGCAATTATATTCCGTATTTTGTTTTACTAATGGAAGAACTAGGCACATCACAATCCTGTGGGCACTGGGTATAAACAGTATTATTTCTAATACCAGGTACATGGGTATAGGATCATTTTGCATATAGGCATTAACTATGGAATTAAGTATTTCTGACACACAGAAGGTCATCTGGCTGCCACCAAACCCAGCTGAAACTGGAGATCCTAAAGATGTCTAGACACTTGGAGCTGGACTAGAATAGGATTAAGATGTCAGCATCAATGGAGAGTACTAAAGTCATAACTTTAAAAAGGCATTCCCCAAACATTAATTAGACATTGGATTAAAGAGTCTTAAAAAGAGTCTGATGTCATCAAAATAAATAGTTGTTAACAAAAGCTAATACAATAACTCTTAATATATTCTTATTTAGAGAATTATCCTGGATTTGGCCTGTTTTGTAATGGTTGTAGGCTTTTATAACTTTGCCTAAGTTGCAGTATATCAAGCTTGTTGGTTAAGCTCATGAAAGATTTATCACGAAGATCTGAAATTTGAAAGGGATATGATTCAATCTCAGTTTGCAATCTGAGAATTAAGGCAAAACAATTTGATTCAGGGTCTTTGAAAATGGAGTTTTATTTCATTTTTCATTGTGAATTGTACTCCCTTACAGATTTGAAAAATAATAAATCAGCCATCTGCTCATTTTTCCATGGGCAATGACGTCTAGAGCTGTTTTGCCTTTTGGCAGAATAGAGTAGAAACAGCAGAGATGATGGGCCCTTTGCAGACATTAACATTGTCATATTTCAATAGAACTTCAAATACTTTTTGCAATGTTTTTTTTTTTTGAAAAAAAATCGCCTGCTTAAAAAGCCAAGATGGAAAAGAATAAAGAAGGGATCTTTCAAGCATATAGAGAAGTTGTGCAACAAATGTTGTACTCTTATTTAAAAATAAAAATGTTCATGTATCCCTCAGAGATTACCCAATTTCAAGCATTTTTAAAAAACCTTTTCTCCCAGGTTACAATGGCTGTATAAGTCCTTCTAAGCTGGAAGGAGATGTTGTGTGGAAGGATGATTTTGTCTCCTCAATTGTAAAACAATAGTTGTTTTAAGGAAGTTGCTTTTTATGGAACTCTTGTTCTTTTAACTCTGTGAAGCCACCTAAAAACATTTAGAGTGACCTAGAAATTTATTATGGAAACAAACATATGCACTAAACTCCAAACTTTTCTATTTTCTTCACAGGATGCTCCAAAATATCCATTAACCTGTGTTTGTGGGGTGATGTACATATTTTGTGTCCGATCATTTGTTTTCTGGACATGGAAGGCATGTGGGTTAGCATAGCTGGTGTGCAAACTTGCCTTCTCCTGGCATTACTAAAAGCAGAAAACAGTCCAGTCCAATACCTATAGGCAGGGATGTGTCTCTGGGCTATGGCCAAAAAATCAAGATGTTGTCCATGATGACACAACTGAAGTTCTTCCAGTTTTCCTGGATGTGCATCATGTATGTGACACACACAAAAAAACAGGCATAGATTTGATTGCAGTATTATTGACACCATGTTAATTCCCTCCCCCATACCCAGTAGACATGAAAGACTGGCACCCATTCTCTCATTGGTGAGAGAATGAAACCTGCCACAATCATGCAGAATTTAAAAATAGGATTTGATGGATTGGACTGGTCAGCACGAGCCCCTGTTCAGACTGCAGACAGCTATACTGTATTGCATTCCCACTTGAGGTCTCAGGTCTAGCAGAGAAATGTAACATTTCAGTGCAAATAAGCAAAATCAACACTTGTGGCTGGTCTCATTAAAGAATTTTTATTGCTGAGAGGTGAATGAAGTCAGAGCAGCTTTAGCCTTGCCACCCCAAAAGACCTTTGATAGGTTGAGAGTTTAATGAGATGATTAAACTCATTGGCCTGCTGCTCATGTTCATGTCAGAAAGCCCTTCACATCATTCTATGCTCTGAAATTCCAGAATCATCAGAAAATCCACAAGATCTGAGAATATTATCACAGCCATAAGATTTGTCAGCTACCCTGAAGCAAGGTGCTGCTTTGATTTACAAATCAGTTTAAAGGGGGTTATTAATCTCTTGCACATATCTAAAATTAAAAATTCAAATTCTACCTGAAAATAAATCTCATTGAAGTCAAAAGGCGTTATTTCTTAATAGCAATTCATACAATTGTTGTAAGTCTATTCATTTGGGAGTAATCCTCATTGGTTAATAGGTTTTAATTCTAAGTAGAAGACAGGTCCTACAAATAGAGTGATTCAGAAGTACTTACTTATAAATAAGGAAAATGAAATATTTTACTTAATTTAAAATCTAGCTGTGATCAAGGTCTCATCTTTTAGTTCACTGCAATTTGGGGACAGACTATTGTTCTGCAACATCTTTTTAAAGTACTAAAAATAAAGTACTAAAGGTTTATCCAGGATTTTCATATGTGGGAATCCTGAATGAAATTCTGAATTTCCACATTTTTTTTCAATGGACCTGATAGTAGAGTTGAAGAGTGGAACTGTAGCTTTAAAATGTCTTATATTTAAGATGAATCCTTCAATATTTTACTCTCTTTCTCTCTCTCCTCCCTCACTCTCTCTCTTCAAATATGGTATAACTGTATGGGGTATTTTGTTTCTTCCCTACGGAAAATGAAAAAATTCAGGGAGTTTGAAACTTTGTCCAATTCATCATAGGAAGGTTTTCATAAAATAACTAGTAATCAGAGTGATCCCTTGTTTCTCATGGATAGATTAAATCGGGACTCTGGAATAGGACAGGCATTATTTATGCAAAGATTTCCATTCATTCATCAACATCTCACAGTCTCCACTAGCAAAACCTACTGCTGCCTGTGCTGTTTTTCACAGCTGGAAGCTGCCTTTGAGTTCTCTGCTGATTCCTCTCAGTGGCATTGCAACTTGATTTTCAGAAAAGATCCCTCCAGAGAATGTGTAGAACATAAGCTAGATGATAGAAGAAAAAAGACAAATGAGCGTAAGAAAGAGATGCAGTCAAAGGCCTGATCAGAAAAGAAATAATGAAAAGTGGAGTGAGCAAAAGAGCAATGGTCATTTTCTCATCAATCCTAGGTCCTGTTGGGCTGGCAGCTTCTCTGCTATGTTTAGGAACGGTGTACAATTTAACAGCTTCCATTTACTAATGCAGTAATGACCCTGCTGGAGGAGCATTTTGGCCGCTGAGCTAATTGCATTCCTTCACTGCACAATAACTTAGCACATTATTAAGATTCTGTGGGACGAGCCCAGGAGAATTCATCTCTCTTCACTGTTTCGTTCCCCACCTCCACTTCATCTCTGTTATGCACCCTTGTTTCATCCCTTCCCAAATCTTTTGGGCAGGCTTTGGAGAGTGAAATGTAGAGAAGCTATCCATCACTCAGGAGGCCAGAACAGTGGCAAGTTACCTTGAGTTAAACACTGCAGGGACAGTTCTGCTCAGCTGAGATAGAAAACCTTGAAAAGATTCATCAGCCAAGACCCAATTTAAGGCTCATTTGCTTTCTTGTTGTCTCCCTTGCCATTCCTGGAATTTTTGGCACTCATTCAAAAAGCAGGCAAAGAACTATGGCACTTTAGGAAAGAGAGAAAGAGAGTGATGAGGCAAAGTAGGTTTAAAATCTAATTAATGGTTCCCATTAGCCATATCTACCTAGTAGTTTTGTCTAATTCTGATGGACTTCATCTAGTTCAAACAGAAACCACAAAACCCAACAGTCAAAATTCAGTTTTTACAAAGGGCCTGGTGGGACAATCTCTTGCCTGCTCTTCCTTATAGATATTTTAAAACTTCACTTCAGTAGAAAAGAGAACCCTGGACCAACTGTTCCCAATCTGGTACCACCTGCACTTTTGGACTACAGTTCTGTAATCCTCATCCATCCACATGATTTGAAATTCAAATAGTGTTTCTCTCTACTCCCACAATATTGGAAAAATCATCTTGGCCTCTAAATCAATCCCCGAGAAAAGGCCTTTGGACTCGCCTTATGTTATCATACATACAGTTATCATACAGGATGAAAAGCAGACCCCATTTCAAACTTATTCTCATTTTCTACCATTATTACATCCCTGCTTGTCCCTTCCATTCACCCACTGTCCATGAGTTGCTTTTCCCACCAAAATCATTATGTCCTCAGGATTATCCCTTCCCACCATCATCAGTCTCCCAGAAAGGGCCCTTGCTCAGTATTAGTAGACGCTTTCAGTTTTGCTTTTAGATTGCAAATCACTTTTACTTGTTCAATAGTTTAGTTAAAAGACATTACTAGTCTTTACAATATATTTTTCTTCTTTTTCATTCTGCATTACAGAGAAGTTGTTTTACCCATCTTCCCACTTGAGGCAAATGATACTGTGATGTCATTCAGCATGTCTAGGATGGACTTGAGGGACACTTGAAGAAAACCCAGCTGGCTCTTGAAACAGAATAATTTACTTTTACTACTGATTACCTTCACTAATCAATGGTATCCTTTCCCAAAATGCTTGAAAACTATGGAACAGAGTAGAACCAGGGAAGATTGGGACCTAAAAAGAAAAGTTGTAGACTAGAGAAAGTGGGTTGAAACTGGAGAAAATTGAACTGAAAGATCTAAAGGCTGTTCCTTGCAGTTTATATTAGGAATCAGTGTCAATCTAACAATCAAGATTTCCTCTTTGCAAGTGAAATTTCCATTCTGTCACATTTATGGGTGGATTTTAAATAAAGCATCTGTTTATAAATTTATTAGTCCATTTTTTTTTTTTAAAGTATGAATTTACCAAGGCTCTGCCATTCATACCAATATACTGTATGTCATGTATACATATAGCAGGAAAGCTTCTTTAGTACTTCCTGGATTAACACTGTGACTATACAGTATTGTTGTATCTCAAAACTATTGGTAATGGTTGGTTCCTGTTTGGTGGCTTCCAACATCTCACTACATCAACAGAATGCTGGCCTAGATAAGCCTTTGATCTAAGAGATCTCTTCATAAGACATACCTAACATTATACAGGTAGTCCTCAATCTACAACCATTTGTTTAGTGATCATTTGAAGCAACAGCAACACTGAAAAAAAGTGATTTATGACAGGTGTTCACACTTAAAACATTGCAGCATCCCCAGGATCATGTGACCAAAATTCAGGTGCTTGAAACTGGAATGTATTTATGATAGTTGTAGTATCCTGAGATCATGTGACCACATTTTGTAACCTTCCCAGCCAGCTTCCAACAATCAAGTCAATGGGAGGAAGCCAGATTCACTTAACAGCTACATGATTCATTTTACAACTCCAATGATTTGCTTAACATTTGTGGCAAAAAAGGTCATAAAATTGGGCAAAACTCACTTAACAACTATCTTGCTTAACAACAGAAATTTTGGGCTCCTTCTTAAGTTGAGAATTACTTGTAATGAAACAAAGATGACAATGGGTGTGATATATACATATACTTACACACACACACACACACACATAGACATATAGATATATAGATATATAGATAAATAGATAAATAGATAAATAGATAAATAGATAAATAGATAAATAGATATATAGATATAGATAAATATATAAGAGTATGGTGCCTAGCACAGGATGAGGCTGTATGTTATTCCTAGATTTTGGAAACTGTTATCCGTTCTTGATGTACTCTATATTTATCCATGTGTGTAGTTTGCCATAGCCGAATTTCTCCAACCATTCCAATATGTGAAGGCCTCCCACTTCTACTTCCTATCATAATCATTGCCAATATTTGTGTAACAGCTATTCTGAAAGTATAAATATCAAGGAAAACTATTTCCCAGTGGCTAAGCTGATATTCAACAGATATGGAGACACTAATGTATGTAGAATGGTAATATGCTGCAAGTATACAACAATATTTTCTTATTGAAGCAACATTAACCCCAAAATTTTCAATACCCTTCTTGTCTTTAATTTATTAATCCATGAACCCTAGGATATTGTTTAAAGGTTTACATTTGTAAATACAAGATTGACCCAGATATTAGGGGATTAAAAAGGCCTTGGCTCTGGTTTGATGGACTTTGGAGAATGAGATCAGGAAAAACTGTCTACATAAAATACTTCAAGCATGATACCAATAGCCTTAAGTGTTTTAGAAAAGCATTTCAATAATAATAAGTTTTTTGATGAGCAATTACTTCCTGTCTGTAACCCACATTACACTGGCTGCACATATAATAGGTGTCACTCAGTGCCATTACTTTTTGAGCATAAACGTTTAATGTGTTGCAGGGTTATTTAAAAAAAATGAAAAGTTATCTGCTTTGAAGACACTCAGCTTCCCGTTGAAGTCTGATCATATTCAGGTGTAGACATGAAAATGGTTTGGATATTTCCCAAAGAAACTCATTAATGTATTAGTCACAAACAGGTTCCCAGGCCTGTTGACCTCAGTCTCTAACTTCTTTCTGTGATCTTCTTCCAAACTCAGCATCATAGCCACAGAAAATATCAAGAAAGAATAAAACGGCAAAGTTGACAAAATCTATGTTTTCTTTAGCAAATAAGACTCATGCTGTTTCTCAGCTGCTTCAGCAAATACAGATCTATGGTAAGGAATAAACCCTCCTTTTATATAACAACAGTGGGATTAGTTTATTTCTCTTGCCAATCACACATAAATAGCAAAGGCAAAGGTTTCTTAACTACTCATTTAGTTTTTAAATATCACCTTTTTTGCCCAGGATTGTTAACTCAATGTGTTCTATAACTGTCTGGAATCCTAGATAGTTAGAAAGTATGAAAGGCAACAAAAATGGAAGTTACAGCCCATTCACTTTCACAGAACTTTTCTCAAGGGCTCTTTCAAAGACTTCAAATACATTATTACCTCCCTGTGTTAATTATTATGGGACATTAGAAACAGCAGTGGTCCATTATGTGTCAAAAGGCTGAAACCATGTTGAAATAAATGTAGATAATCAGTATCAACCGAAAATGCCAGAGCTGAGGTTATACCATGAGTATTCTAGCATTTTCCTTAGTAATGGAATATTAGAAACTAGTTGGGAATTAACAGGAAACAGTTTTCTAGGTTTTCAACCCACTTTAACCTTAAATAACTTACCTTTCAATTAAGAAAGAAGGGGTGCTGATCACTAACCTGACCCACTCAATCTCACCCTAGTTATTTTGTCATCCAAGAAGGTATAAGCACATATGTAACGTAACTTAAAAGGATCATGCATGGGACATTTTGGTCCTAAAAAGACAGGAATAAGGGGTTTTTTCAGGGATATTTTACATTTGTAATATCATCAGTAAGTAGCACAGTTTATTCATTTCTTGCAGTGTCACTCAACAAGTGAAAACTGAGTTCTCATGTATGATTATTTGCATTTTATACACTATGGCAAGTTGACAGACGTGCCTCCCAACAGAATGTGCCAGCTTGGTTCACAGAGTTTGACAAGTAGAATTTACATTTAGCTGGTAAAGGTGAGTCACCATTTCTTGATCCTCTGGTGATGACTCTATAGTAACAAATAAGAAGGAATGTATTTCCAAGAAAAAAAAATCATCCATGGAGTACAGAGAATCAGTACAGCAAACTAGCAGAAAAGTGCCCACTTGAAAGAAACATCAGAGCTTCTCGGCCCACAAACAATTCCTCTTTAGAAGTTGGAAATATTTACTTCAGAGAAATCTAGATATAAACTGAATTGTGGGCAGAAATATTTCAAATATTCACTAATTGTGGGCTGAGATTCATTTTGAGAGACAGGCACCATCATGCCTATATTTTATGAGGTGGCTAACTTTCAGCCGTGTAAACAAGTCTTAATTAACAAAAACAAAGCAGGAACACAGACACTTTTTGCAAGCAATCCATTTATGTTACTTGATTGTTTATGTTACTTAGAGATTTGTTCAGTCAGGGATTATATAGTCAGGATATATATATATATATATATATATATATATATATATATATATATATATATATATATATATCTCCATAGAATGGGATATCAGTTCTGTGTTTGCAGTCTCTAGAATACTCCCAGGGTCATCAACCAAACTGGCCATTTTCAACATGAGGACCTTTCTGACTATTCCCTCCCCCCTTAAGTAGTAAAATAGATGCATTAAGCATATTTACTAAAACTCCTTGCCTAGCTAGATGACAGAATGCAACTGACCTCAGCTGATCTTAAAAAAGCTAAACAGAATTGGATTTGGTTATACTTGGATGGAAAGCAACCAGGAAGTACCAGGACTGTAAATCATACTGAGAATCAGGGGGAAACAATCCTGGAAACAGTGATAAACTCTTTTGCATTGTTGCCAAGAAAGTTACTAGGAAGAGTTTTAGTATGTAATTCTTACAAGCCCCTAAGGGGAAAAATAGACCCAATGTTTGAAGTGCTGATATGATGGCATCACCTCTATGAGCCTTTGTCCCTCAGTGATGGAAAATAATGAAAATAGCACAAGAGTGATCGCTAGCCAATAAAGTTCCCAACCTGCTTAGATGAAAGGCTGTGTTTCTCTTCTTGTGATACTACTAGTTGACAGTAACCAAGGATGAAAACATCCATAGTCATCCTTCTCTCTCTCTTTCTTTCTCCCATTAAATCAGGGGTGTCAAACTGCCGGCCCGCAGGCCAAGCGCATCACGTGGAAGCCACGTCCACCCCATTGCTGGCAATGGCAAAACTGTTCTGATACGTTGCGTGATGTCACATGATGTCATGAGTTTGACATGTCTGCATTAAACAGTCAGAATGTTTACATCTGCATATGCAAATGCAGAATATTAAGTTTAGCTGCAGAAAACAGGATCTTATACTTTCACATGACTTCCCTATGACATTAGTCACATGAACAAATGGAATACATTAGCTGAACAAAACAGAAATAATCCAATGCAAGGTGGTTTTTTAATCTAGTTAACTTGGGTTGAAACATACCAAAGATGTTATACTGCTTGGTTTTAAAGATCAAAACTTGAAATCTTATTGAAATACAATACAATCCAGACATAAAATGCTTGCTTCTTCATTGTTTTTCTGATGTCCCAAGTGTCAGGTGATGAAATGGCTGTCTCTGAATGCTTAGATGTATAAGAATCAAAAATTGCTTGCATAGGCTTGCTTGTCTTTTTTGGTCATATAGTTCATTCAGAGGTCAGAAAAGGGGCACTGTAGCAAGGCTTCTAGACATATGTAATCGCTGCAAAACAGACAGCCTTGCAATATTTTCACATGACAAATGTGCACAGCTTTTCTCCCTATAAGGGCAGTTTCATGAAATTAATAGCAAAATAAATAATTTGAATATTGATTATGAAGAGTGACAGCATAATCAAGTTTTAAGCTTTATAAGTGAGTTCGTGCATGATGAGTATATTACATCTTTCTTTAATCCAAAAATAATTTGATATTATATATGAACTAATAAATCATAATAAGAATGAAGCCATCTAAATAGCCTTGCTATAGAACAGCAAACAGATTCTAAGTTGAGCCTCCTCAGTTTACAAGATTTATTATATGGCTTCAAGTAATCCTTCTTCACTTCTTGAAAAAAATGCCTGAGAATGGTTGTAGCTCGTCCAGCTGCTAACTCCCCATGTGGCCAGGTGCCCAATCATCCATACATTTGAAACACCCATGTAGTTGATAAAGAGAAAGCTTCCTTCTGTAGATGTCCTTATTTACACTTGTAAATCACCTTTCAATATTCCCCAGATATGCTGACTACCAGGGATATGGGCATATTGTATTCAAAGAGTGCCAGGAATGCATATTAAAAAAAGCTCACTTCTTCAGCCTTATGATCCCTCCAGGTGTTCTTTCAATGCATGAGGAAGTTAGCTGAACCGTTGTAAAAGTTAAAATAATATTTTTATAATTCAAAAATAATGTAATATGATTAGGAAATATTTAATTAATCCATAGAGATACAGGGAGCAGGATGATCCAATGGCCCAATTCCAATTTTTAAAACCATGTGAGACTCACAGAGTGAAACTGTTAATGAGTTGGAGTTGGACCAGAGAGATTTGGGTTCAAATCCCACTCAGCTATGGTGAAAATTGTGAGTTTGGACTTGCTGTTGTATCTCAGCCTGCTCTACCTCACAGATATATTACTGGGGGAGTGGGGGATAAAATAAGGGATGTTTCCTCATCCCCATTTATGCCACCTTGAAACTGCAAAAGAAAGATGGAATAGAAATAAAATACAGGTAGTTCTTGCTGAATAATAACCCTGTTTAGCAACTGTTCAGAGTTACAATGGTGCTGAAAAAGTAGCTTTATAATGGTCCTCATACTTATGAGCATTGTAGTGTGCTGCGGTCATTTGTGCACTTTACAGTTTCTAGCAAGAAGAGTCAATGGAGAAGTCAGCAGTACAAATAACAGTTAGATGATGCCTCATTCAACCCAGCGTGGGTGATTCACCTAGTAATTGCAAAGGGAGTGATATCATAGTCTGACATGGTCATATGATGCTTCACTTAATGACTACATCATTTAGCAATGGAATTGCTGGCTCCAATTACAGTATGGTTGTTAAGCAAATACTACCTGTAAGTGAAACATTAACAGCATGATTTGATGATCACCTGAATATTATCTAAGGCTGCTTTACAGTCTTTGCTGCATGAATTTAACATTGACCAAACATACATGGAACTGGGTTCCGTGCCTGCAATTCTATAAGTGCTTATTTAAAAGCCTGTTCTAGCAAAGCAGAAGAGTGAAGAGATCTGTCTTAGAAGTTATCAACTTAGGGGAAAGATGATGGCAGGAATTAGTGTATGGTGCATAGTAAATTGCTTACAACATGACTTAGAAATCTGGATCTGATTCTAAAACTCTTAAACCTAGACACCTAGATAATTAAATGCAACAATGGTGGTGTTTGTCTTTGCAATTCAGTTAGTGACAAGATGAAATGATTTTTTTTTAGCAAGAAGAATTTGTGAATGCAAGTTATAATATATATTGGTGCAGAGAAACAGATTGTCTATATACTATGAGACGAGGAAATGTAGAAATTACATCCTTACTCAGACCAGGTGTTTAGGAAGAGGAATTTTGCAGGTAGTTCTCAACTTACAACTACAACTGAGCCCAAAATTTATGTCGCTAAGTGAGAAATTTGTTAAGTGAGTTTTGCCCCATTTTATGACTTTTCTTGCCATATTTGTTAAGTGAATCACTGCTGTTGTTAAATTAGTAGCAACGTTGTTAAGGGAATCTGGCTTTTCCAGTGACTTTGCTGGTCAGAAGATCACAAAAGGTGATCACATGTCCCCAGGGAACTGCAGTCATCAAAAATATGAACGAGTTGTCCAGCATCTGGATGTAAATCACATGACCATGGCGATGCTGCAATGGTCATAAGTGTAAAAATGGTCATAAGTCACTTTTTCAGTGCCGTTGTAACTTTGAATGGTCACTAAATGAACTATTGTAAATCAAGGGCTATCTGTAGTTTGCTCTCCCTACAATTATCCCTGAAAGTAATAGTCAAAATGGCAAATAAGAGCATTTTTCTCTTTCTCTTAGAAAATGCACTGAGCTGGATTGGCCAATTAAAGCTGCACTCCTAAACTTATTTAGCAAGTTCAGTTGAATGCAGTGGGGCCTAAGTAAACAGGCAAAGCATGGTGAATTCACTTTCTAGGGGTCAGCATTGCCAAGTGAATCTTATAAAGGAAAGTTTTGAAACCCAAATGATTCTAAAATAATTTTGAAGCATCTTTTGATAGAGAGCTTGAAGGCCTTTGCAGTTTACAAAGATACATTTTGATTATCATGGCTTAATGAGGTATATGAATTAATAATGATGCTTGCAAAGGTCTGAGCAGCAGAAATGAGGGGGGAAAAGGGAAGATAGGTTATTGTTTAAAAAGAACATTTGTCTAGATAATAGAGCAGTTAATGGCAAGGCAGTTGGGCTGACTTAAATATACCGTGCCTTTCCGGCCTACTAAATTTCCTCTCCTACCACTTCATAGCCCCCTATATTCCTTCCCTGTGTGGAAAAAAACAAACCCTGGCAAATGTAGTAATAATGGCAAATTAAATACTCCAGAAAAAGAACAGAAACAGTGGTTCTTTCTCTGTTCTACTGGAATGTTTTTAATTTAATTTTATTTTTCTGCCTACTGTTTCTGGTAATTCTGGCTGGTGGCAAGACCTGGCTTCTAACATTAACCACATGGAGGCTGCTCATGGACAGAGATGCCAAGTCTAAAATTAGTCGTCTTTTTTGAAGGGTGGGGAAGCTTAGAAACTAATGTTTGTTCTTTTTTTTAGGTTAAAGGAAATGGTAACGCATCTAGGAGATTAATATACAAGATTTTTTAAACAGAAATATGACTATAGGATGTTGTCACATTGGTTAGAATAAATATTGCATGCTTGATATTGAGTTCCTGTGAGCAGAACTTTTGCTTCTGGAGCACAGCTAATAAAGGAAGTGGAAGAAGAAAGTTTGCTAGTTTTCTTCTTTATCCTCTTTAAACTTTCAAAACTTTTCTTCAAGAGGGTTCAGAGGTTCTTTAGAAAAAAGTGGGAATGACACAGTTACAGGTAGTCCTCAACTTATGACAGTTAGTTTAATGACTGTTTGAAGTTACAACGGCACTCAAAAAGTGATTTACGGCCGTTTTTCACATTTATGACCATTGCAGCATCCCCGTGGTCACATGATCAAAATTCAGATGCCTGGCAACTGACTCATATTTATGATGGTTACAATGCCCTGGGGTCATGTGATCAGCCTTTGCAACCTTCAGAAAAGCAAAGCCAATGGGGAATCCAGATTCACTTAACAATCATGTTACTAACTTACCAATCACAGTGATTTACTTAGCAGCTGTGGCAAGAAAGGTTGTAAAATGGGGCAAAACTCACTTAACAAATGTTTTGCTTAGCAGCATAAATTTTGGGGTCAATTGTGGTCATAACTCAAAGACTACCTGTAGTGACAGGTAGAGAATAATTTATTTTAAAACTTTTATTTTGATTTTGAAAAAATATTTAGATGTGTGACAGGGAAGAGAAAAAAAAAACCAGATATTTAAAACTTTCTTGACACTATTCATATTAACAGGCACTTTAGTTAGATTGATAACAGTACATCTGATCAGGTTTCTAGGATAGTTGTCACTTACCTCCCATTCTCTCTTCAGTAATCCATCCTACATATGTGTAGCTATATTTATAGTATATATGTATGTATGTATGTGCATTCATCATGTCCTCTGAGCCTGCTGTAATCTTTAATTTACAAATCCAACATTTAGCATCTTCATAGTATGAAGCTTGATGCAGATTTTAACTCGTGAATTGTATTTATTTTCCTGAAAAATAAAACATAATTCACTGCTTAATGAAAATCAAACATTTGGGCTCCTTCTAGGATAGAGACTTCATAACATTCTGCATTTCCTGAAACCATTAACAAGTATCCTTAAATGTAGTGTGTAATCTTTGGCTTCTTGTACAACATAAATCACAACAGATGATTTTGTGGTTCTGGAATTTGTATCACTAAAGTTGTACTAACCATGCTACATATTAAACATTTAGTGAAAAGGGTTGTGTGTCATGTTCTCCATTATCAAGTCATACTCTTGAATTTTTCACAGCAGCCAGAGCTGTAGAGGTTTAGCAGATAATTGCTTCTTCTTCTTCTTTTTTTTTTTTTCTAATGTGGAGCTAAAATGGAGAAGAAAATGCCTGGCTGCTACATTTCTAAGCATGGAGCTGTGTAAGGCAGAGAAGCAAGACTCATTAAAAAAAATAGTTGTGATAACTGTAAATATTTTAATAGCAAAATAGAGGCAATATACCTAAGAATGTCTCAGGTCAAACGGATGGTCATTTAGCAAATTACATTGGGGGAGTAAATAATGGCTTCAGCAGTTATGAGAAAGACAAGTGGGTGGATGTTTTTGATGTTAATTTCATAATACTTTTCAGATTTCAAGCAGCAGCTGTTATAGGTTCATCTTCCCCCCCCCCCGTCCCAGATGTTTCTGGACAGAGTTTCATTAGTATTTAGGGACTGAACACTCCCTTAAGCTTCCTCTCATTGTCTCTTAAATAGCTGTTTATTATCTAAATGGAAAGGCTTTCTAAAATCTCTTCTTTTGATGAAACATGGTCTTTTTTTCTTATTATTTTAAAATGTAGGATTAAAAAGGTTATATTTACTGATGGTACCTGTTGTGTCCCGTGCCTGTAGAAGCAGGCGCGGGAAGTTGCAAGAGTCCCGGGCATTTGCAAAAGCTGCCCGGGACCAGACTGAGTGGCGCCGGCCTTGCGCGCATGCGCAAGGCGGGAAAGGACTACCTTGTGATTGGTTGGAATTGCCCGGGAATCGGAGGGTATATATAGAGGCTTGCGCGCCTCTGGGTTTGGGTTGTTCGTAGATTGGAAGCAGAGAATAAAGACTTGTTAGAAATGCTTCGTCTCAAGCGCCATTATTCTCCGGACTTAACACTGGCGATGAAGGTGGGATACAGTCTATACAGCTAGGAAAGCTTGAAGACTCACCCAAAGAAGTCCGGAAGAGGAAAACAGCGCGGAAGTCAGCGTTATCCTGCCAGTATGAAATCGCTGGAGGGTGCGTGCGGTTGAAAGAGGAAGACCCTGATCCTCGATCATGGCGAAAGTTGGGCATTTAGCAGAATTCGACGTCTCTCACCCCGAGAGGTGGGAATCTTATGTTGCAAGAGTCGAGACGTATTTCCGCATAAACCAGATAAGGGAGGAAGGCTTAAAGGCTGCCACATTGTTGTGCGTTTGTGGGCAAGACGCCTTTGAGATCGCCGAGAGCCTAATCGCCCCGGACTCACTGGAAACGGTATCATACTCTGATCTGAAGAAAGTCTTAAAGGAACATTTCCAGCCCAAGCAATCTGTCATGGCTTGGAGGCACACATTTCAACAGAGAGATCAGCGAGCTGGGGAATCAGCAAAAGAATACGTTGCGGCCTTGAGAAGAGCAGCTAAACCGTGTGATTTCAAGGACTTAGAGGAAAGACTGCGTGATCGTTTTGTGTGCGGACTGAGAAACAGAGACTTACAGCAGAAGCTGTTCGCCATGGAAGATGTCTCTTTCCAAGATGCTCTGAGAGAGGTTTCAGCAGAAGAAGCTGCAAGTGGGGCGGTCAAGAACATGCGGCCCACTCGAAGCGCTCCAGTGACTGCAACCATCCACAAAGAGGTGGACAAGCGGTACCAAGCAGCTGGGAGGAGGTCCAAAGATCGTCAGGACAAGGGCCCAGCTGAGGTTCGTTGCTTCGGATGCGGGGGTCGCCACAAGCGAGCGGAATGTCGGTTCCATTCCGCTATTTGCCGAGCGTGCGGAAAGAAAGGCCACATCGCTGCGGTCTGCCTGGGTCGACAGAAGGAGTTTCTACAAAACAACATGATTCGCCACGCTACCGCGGCTCCTTCACACCCTTCTACCAAAGGTGGCGTCCATGTTGGGCACAGCATTATTTTATCTAGGGGGGAGGGTGTTGTGTCCCATGCCTGCAGAAGCAGGCGCGGGAAGTTGCAAGAGTCCCGGGCATTTGCAAAAGCTGCCCGGGACCAGACTGAGTGGCGCCGGCCTTGCGCGCATGCGCAAGGCGGGAAAGGACTGCCTTGTGATTGGTTGGAATTGCCCGGGGATTGGAGGGTATATATAGAGGCTTGCGCGCCTCTGGGTTTCGGTTGTTCGTAGATTGGAAGCAGAGAATAAAGACTTGTTAGAAATGCTTCGTCTCAAGCGCCATTATTCTCCGGACTTAACAGTACCCATATTTACATTATTATCTTTGGTGATGTTATAGAAGTTTTGTCCCAAATGCTTGGAGGCAGCTAGGATCTGAATGGGACAAAGCAGACTGAAGTTAAACCCAGGAAAGATGAATGGGCTGTTTATCCATCAAGGGTTCCATTGCTAGTGTTTGTCTCAAGCATTATCCCTTAGAGAATAGGTGTGAGAGCAGAGATCTTCCTGCACGAATGGGTGGGTGGAGACTATGGCCAAGGAGTCATTTCATCTTAGCTGGAGTACCAGTTATATCCCTTCATGAAATGGAAAGCCTTTCTAAGAATAACTCACCCAGACTACTGAACTGCTTTTGCTGTTGGGCTCCTTTGAAGACCATCCCAAAGCTACAATTGGTACAAAATATAGTAGCACTTTGCCCAAGGTATTATTTGCTATGGGCATAGCATTAATGTACTTAAGGTGCTTTGTGTGACTTATTACCAAAATACTTCCTGGATTGTCTGTTCCATTTAGACTTGACCCATTCAATGTGGCCATCATGAGAAAAGCCCTTAAAAACCCTGCATTTCCATGAAGTAAAGAGGCTAAAAAACAGGGAAGGTTTTGAGGGAAGCATTCAATCATGGCTTCACTAATTTGGACCAATCTCTTCTTAGTTAATAGTCCTGGAGGTCTTTGAAAGCAGAATGTCATCTTGCATGTACAGTAGCTGTCAAAATGATACTTAGTAGTAGTGAAGAATTGTTTATAGAGTGACATCATTGTTGGTTAATGGTTGTAAGAGTAATAATTGTAGAATTAATTGCTGGTACTAGGTATATTAAATATGTGTTACTTACCATGGATGTTATTTATACCTATCATATCATAGACACTTCACAGTTTTTATTATATTGTACTTGTTTACATTAGATGTTATTCTGGGGACATTTTAACTATGATTTTGTACATCACGTGTGCCTGCTTAGATATGATAGCATATAAATCAGGTAGGTAAGTAGGTAGGCAGGCAGGCAGGCAGGCAGGCAGGCAGGCAGGCAGGCAGGCAGGCAGGCAGGCAGGCAGGCAGGCAGGCAGGCAGGCAAATAAATAAATAAATAAATAAATAAATAAATAAATAAATAAATAAATAAATAAATAAATAAATAAATAAATAAATAAATAAATAAATAAATAAATAAATAAATAAATAAATAAATAAATAAATAAATAAATAAATAAATAAATAAATAAATAAATAAATAAATAAATAAATGAAGTCGCTATCTGGAAACCCCTCACATACCCTTTTGAATTACATGATTTTAAAAGAGGGTGAAATATAAATGATCTTCAATGAATAAAGATTATACAAGCTTTGTCCTTTCTTAATATTCCTGAAAAATATTTGTAGTCTCACAACCTTTCATATGTATATTGGACTGGAAAGAATTTTATTTTAAATAAATCAATTCATTTTCATATCAGTCTATTTTAGTTTGTTATAATTGTGTTGCATGATAATAATATTGTTTACCTGCATAAATATGTAAGAATGCCTGAGCTCAGAACACAGTAAACTCTAGAGAAGTACAAAATATGACATCTATTATGATAGTGCTAATTAATACAAAAACATAGCAATAGAGTCGAACTTCAGTTGAAACCAGAAATCTCTCCATCTGATTATCAAAGTCATTATATGTTCTCAGTTTAGGGAGATGAAAGAATAAACAATGAATAAAGTTTGCTGATTTGTATCTTGAGATAAACAAAATTAGCAACAGGGAGATTGTTTATTATACATTCTTTTGTCTGCCATGACAATCAGTTTCCCTAGAGGTTCTAACAGGTAAGAGGGAGAAAATTATAGTATTTAGTATACAGTGTCAAGATTAAGTGTCCTTTGAATTTTTGAAAACAAATGTCATCACTGAGAAATCATTTTAAAAACTATGCAGGTAACAAATTAACATTCCGTCTCTTTATAAATTCCCAGTGAATTTAAATCTCAAGTATCATGTTCCTTTCTGCTTTTCTCTTTTACAATCCCCCTTGCTCACCCCCAGTCAAAGTGGAAAGGATGCAAAGTAACTTAATAAAATGTCCCCAGGTATTCCAAGCTTTCCATTTCAGAAGCCAAAAAAATATTGGGCTTCAGTAGCATAAAAAAAGTTTAAAATTGGCTGGGGAAAAAAATAACAACATACTGCAGCTGGCAAAAGTAGATGGTAATGGCTGTTTATCCAATTACATTAACACAGTAAAAGGTTTCTTTGCTCATAATGCAGAGATTACCTGACAGTGACTGTTTCTTTCCTCAAGTTTTTAAACTGAAATAGTACCTGGGCCTCAGCCACTGCAGAGCAGCCAAGCCTCTTTTTAACCTCTTTCTTTTTTGGATGCAAAAGGTTCAGTTTGTCTGCAGGAGCTCTGCACTGACTTGCTCAAGCTTAAGAAGACAGGAACATGTGACTATGCAAATCTTGATTCAAGTTTCTAGAGAAACATAGAATAGAGTGATTTTTTTTTCTGTGAGGAGAGAAGAGAAAATGGCACCCTGTTCCCAACTCATCTTGGCTATCTTCTGGCTCTTCTTGCTGGGGAAAGCAACTTATAATGGAGAGAGTTTTACCAAATTTTATCTAGTTTTATCTAATCCTTGTTAACTTTAATGCCTTTATATTTGTTTTTTTATTGTATTGCAACTTCTCCCATGACTATCCAATACTCCTCCATCTCTTTCAGATGAGCACTTTATGTAAGCAAAGGTAGAAAGGGTTTTGATTATGGTTTTTAAAGACACCCCCCATTCCCTTTCAAGGCAAGCTACCACAAGGCCACCATTATGCCATGACATCATAAAGGAGACCCAAAACTACTGAAAAAAATCAAATGGTTAATCAAATCAAAACAAAGGAAATCAAGTGAATAAATATGATGTATTCATCAAATCAATATGAGCAATTGATTTGCCTCATATTCAAACTGGAGAACCACTCTTCTATTTAGTCATGAATTCTGCCCCCTGGTTGGCAACCTCTGCTTACCAGAATCTCCCAAGGCAATTATGAATATGGTAAATTTGTCCCCAGGTTCCTGGATCATGTCAACAGTTATATTCTCCCTCAAATTTCCAAAATGTGTGGCCCTACAGGTGGGACAGTGTCCACAGCTCTATTTTTTATCAGGACTGAATCCTCTACATCAGGGGTATCAAACTCGCAACGTCACGTGACGTGTCGTGACATATTGCGACTCTTTCTTTATTGCCGCAATGGGATGGGCACAGTTTCAGCATGACACATCCAGCGCATAGGCCAGCAGTTTGACACCCCTACTCTACATGTTCACCTGGTTACAGGTGAGAAAATGACAAAATTAAACATTTGGCAGCTTGTCTCCCATTTTAACTAGAAATTTAAAAAACATAGTATAAGTCTTGATATTTCTATGTGACAACCTTTCACATTAAAGAAGCTGGTTCTCCATGAAGCTCTCTTCATAAGAATATCTCGTTCCCCTATGATTTGATAAATCTAGTTAAAGGATATACCAGGTGACCTTTGATTTCTAGGAAGAACTGTAGAATTGCATGCAGTAAAAGAATCCCCTGAATACATTTCTTAATGCTTTCAATGCTCTCTTCCTTAGTTACACTGATACAGATCAGAATTCACAATGAGAGGTCTTGACACTGATAATTGATCAGAAAAGAGAGCCAGTTGACTCTCATGATTAATTATCAGGTTGTGCAATGGCATTAAAAAGCTGCAGATTGCATGGAAATTTGTGGTGAATTTTAAACCAGTGTACATTTCTTCATTCAAAGGCACTTTAAACCTCTCACACTGAAGCTGGAAAACATTTATCTGGCTTCTTTCCTTCAATCAATATCATTAAAGCCCTTAAAAAATCCTTTCTATGGTTATAAAATATCAATTACATACATTTTCATTAGCTGAATGTACTGATCTGGGCAGATTCATTGGTTGTTTGTTTCTCAGTAGGAGACTGTTGGCTTCAGACCAGCTGGATGAAACAAAGCTTTGAACAGTCGGTCTTTTGCCCTTAACATGAGCCCAAAGCTTTCAAGTCTTGTGTGTGTGTGTGTGTGTGTGTGTG
>NW_015387302.1:510069-518408 GCF_001527695.2 Protobothrops mucrosquamatus | reverse complement strand
CCAGAATGATACCTGCAATTTCATCCCATCATTCCTTTTGAAACTGAAAAAGCTAATAAGAGAAGCTGATGCCCTGCATGTTTTCTCTTTCATTATTCCCTTTCCCATCTCCAATGGTTGCATCACTAGAGAGAAAGAAATGTGTCTTGAGTATTTCTGAATGATAGCTTTTTGGTTATAAGTGCAGCCAGGTACTATCCAACAATTTATTAAACATTCTATTTTTTAAAAAAAATAAATAAAGCAAGGCAAGCTTATATATGCTGTTCGTGCTGAGTATGAAAATTTGTCACAATGTGACACATACACACAATCTGATTAATTATGTGTATGTGTGCATGTATGCATACATGAACACACCACATGCTAGAACAGAAAGGCAGGGTATAAATAAAGAAATAGCTGTGCACTTGTTGCAGTGTTCCTTACACTCTAAAATCAGCCCTTCAAAATTAAATTTAAAACCTTAAAACAAGCAAGATAAATAAATGTGGTGTGCTCAAATGAGACCCACAAAATGTCTGCGCATGATATCAAAATTCTACAAGATTTGAGTTATTTTTGTTGTTATTTTCAATTAGTGTTGGTGTTGGTCTATTTATGCATTATATATTTATTATATAGAGAGATTGACTCCCATCAGTTTATAAAACTACTGCCTCCTTGAAGCTATCCAGAATTGTCATCTCCATCAAAGAGGCATTGATCTCTTCCTAGATGCAGCTATTCACTTCTCCCCTCCCCCTTCAGTTCCCTAAAAAAGATAGGAGGGGCATGAAGATAAGTCACCAGTCACAAAAACTATGCTTATATATCCCACACTCTTTTATTAGAATCCAAAGACCATTATTAGTTCCAAATCAGATTACAAGTCAATCACCAGATCAGATTATGAATGAAAAGAAGAAAATTTGGGCAACTTTTTCACAAATGTTCTGCAAATGTTTCACATTCTGGCATCTTGCTGAAAAAGCAGAGATCTGTACAACTGTCCTGAGCTACTCCAACTCTCTCCATTACAACCCACAATCTTGATGGGTGTCTAGGACAACTTGCCACAGACAATTTGCCACGGCCAACTCGCCATGGCCAACAAGCCACAGCCAACTCAACCTGGCCAACTCGCTGCCAGACAACTTACCATGGGACAATTCAGTGCTGTCTTAATCGTTTCATTCAGTTATTTTTTATTATTGGTGATCACGTTTTACTCAAAATTATTGATGAAAAGTATTTCTGAACTGACTTTATTTATTTTATTATTAGTGGGCACTGTTCTGTCAAAATTAATTTAACTTTTGTATTTGTTGAATTGTCCCGTGGCAAGTTGTCCCATGGCTACTTGGCCATGGCGACTTGGCCAGGTTGAGTTGGCCATGGCGACTTGGCCCATTCCATCTTGACAGAGCCCATTGAAAGCTACTGCAGTTAGCCCACTAGCTTCCTTTATCCAATTCTGCACATTCACATATCCTAATCAATCAAACTAGCAGTTCAAGTATTCCTTTCACCTCTGTATTCAACCTATTACCCTCACCCCTATAATGGGTTCCTTATCCTACAGGATCCTACTTGCATATCTCCCATATTCTCCCATACCTCCTATACTCTCACTTGGAGTCCCCAACCCAGAAGCGGTAACTTCCAGTTACTGGCACAATCTTGACAGGATCCCGTACACCAACCTGGTAGGCAGAGTGTAATAGTTTTGTCTGAATGCACAGAAGTCTTTCCTACCCTTTTCAACTATTCTAATAATCTTAACAAAGCCTACCTAGTAGCCTTCACTATGATACACCTCTCCATTAAGGTGCCACACACTAAGGTACTTCAATTCCAAAATCACGTGGCTCTCCAGTGTAGATTCCAAGAAATGTTGCTATTTTGGGGCTATTTCATTTACACTTTTAATCTGTTTTGCACTATGCAGAATTTTTGGATTCAGTATAATAAATGTTATTATAAATAATATTAAATGTATACAAAAGTATATAGGATCTTGTTTCCTTTCCTGAGAAAGAACTTTATGTAAAAACAAACATGAAAATATTGCATAATTAGTATATAAGACAGAGTTTACTGAGGACAAATAGTCTATGAAGAAGTCTGAGTATTTTGGAAAGTCATGAAAATGATAAAGTGTGATTCATAAGGCCTCGTGCCATGCTTGTCTATAGAAGATGCTACAAAATGAGCAGTATCAGCAGATATCTTCTGTACCACTCCAACTTTTTTCATGCATGATTCGTTTGTTAGGTGAAAGGTAATGCCAGTGACTCACTTTCAATTTCTTGGCTTCTCTTTTGGCTCTGCCAGGAATTCATGGCACATCTCTTCATTCCTTCCATATGCAGATATTGTATTACGCAGCCTTCAATTTGAAGCCAGTACTTAGAATCATAAAGGAAACTGAGTCAGCTTTGTTCTTTGAGTCTGTTATGTCCATCCCAGCTCCAATCTTAGTAAAATTTTAGTTACCCAGTGGCACATCTTTATTTCCCCAGGTGATTAGGCTTTGCTTAGTTTGCACAGCAAGAAAGTATAAAACAGAAACACAAATGCTGTGTATTTATTTAAATTCCAGTTTTCTTCAAACAGCCACGTTTATGCTTGTAATAAAGTAAAGGTAAAGGTTTCTCCTGTCCATGTCTGACTCTAGGGCTCAGTGCTCCTCTCTGTTTCTTAACTGAAGAAGCCAGCAATGTCCATGGTCATCTGTTGGTTGGCCAGAACTGGGGCAAGTAATGGGAGCTCACTCTGTGGTGCAGCACTGGGGTCTCCTACTCAGGCAGTCAGCTTTCCATCTGACAAGCTCAGTGTCTTTAACCGCTAAGCTATCGCGCCCCAATACTTGTAATAGCTGTTACATTCCTGGAATTACAGCTCAGCATATACAGTATATTTTCTAGGACTTTGCAGTGATTTGGGTTTGCAGAGAGAAAAAGATAAAGGTAAAGGTTTCCCTGTCAGTCGTGTCCAACCATAGGACATGATGCTCATTTCCGTTTCTTGGCCAAGGGAGCCAGTATTGTCCAAAGACAATTCCCATGTGGCCAGCATGGCTATATGCCAAAGGTGCACAGAATGTTGTTACCTTCCCACCAGAGTAATACCTATTAATCTACTTGCATTTGCATGCTTTTGAACTGCTAGGTGGGCAGGACACTTATAGCACCTTAAACCAAATGGGTATTTTCCATTTTTCCAGGATTGTATGGAACCTGAAGAAGGAAACCGCATCACACTGAGAAAAAAAGCAGTTGCTTTAGGGTATTTCTGGTATGTGCTATGTGCGCACGCACACACACACACACACACACACACCATGCATGCTCCAAATCATATTTCTCCCTTTGAATCGCCATTCAGATTTCATAATTACAGACTTTATAGGATAAAGAATAGGATAAAGAATTTATCCTATTATAAATTATAGAATAAATCATTCTTTATCCTATAAAGAAAATAGCATAAATGTTAAATGCTATAAATTCTTATTTATAGCATTTAGAAAAATGCTATAAGAATGGTTTTAAACAGATCCACACCCCTCTGGAAGCTGTAAAGGTGCTCTTTGAACAGTTGCAATTAAAAATTGGTGTTAATTTTTCTTGCAATTTTGAGGTAGGAATGCTTCAATTTGACAAAGCATCTTTCAATCCAATCAGAACCAGATTTGTAAATCAAAGTGAGGACCTGCTTTGAAGCAGGAAATTGAATCAGATGGTTTCAAAGTGCTTGGTAGCTTTTCAAAGCAATTTACAGATTTTCAGGCACTCACCAACTTGTATACAGTAATCATTCCATTCTGGAAAACCTTGATTAACCTGCTTTGGGGATAATTTAGGTATTCATCTACTTGCCATACAACTTTGCATAACATGCATCACAAACATTTTTACACCCCTTAGATGTGGTTTATGAAAATAATTGCACGGAGTCTAGTTTACATAAGCCAGGTCTTATGTAAAACAGCTTCTGCAACCATATGATGGAGACTCTGCCCATTTTTATGTGCAATGGGGCAGGCTTTAATCACCCAGTCACACGCATGAGGCTGAGAAGGAGTTGAGTATATTGTCGGTCTCTTTGACATTGATATGAGCAGCCAATCAATAAAATTTGTCACATCATTAAACATTCTGCCTATCAGAAATGTTTTGGGAAGGCCTGGCTTTAAATTACCTTGAGCTTCATTCACTTTTCCAGCCCTCAGTTTCTTTCATAAGATCGGTCCCAAGTCCCTTAACTTTGCTCTTTCTTCTGCTAATGCACTTATTACACATCGTAGCTAATCCTGCCAACATAACCAGGAATTCCATCAGCTCTCAGCTTTCAGAATATAGACTCAGGTGATCAATCCAGGACACACTCATGAATCAAAATTGTACTTTCAAATTTTGTATGACTGGGATAGATTTAAGGCTCTTAACAATGATCAAATGAGTGCCAGGTAACACTAACAGGGCCTGGCATAAATGTTTGCTCTTTTTAGGAATAGAAAGTGATACAGATGACATTTGTTCTGATGTATCATATTTCTCTGAGGCTTGCCTATCTGCAAGCCACTTAATCTTTCTGTGTCGGCCTGCTTTTACCCCCGTTAATTAAATACCCTGTATAGGTTATTAGCAGCAAACCATAATCCTGCTAAAAATGAGTCCTGCCTTGTATAAGGGGTTCTTACCAGGATGGGCCAAGTTGGCCACAAAACTATGCCAATTCTCTTGTCACTTCTCAAACCCAATGATCAGAAGCAGCAACGCTATTTACCTCTCCACCAGGAGAGCAGGAATTCTTCAGAGACCTCCCCAGAAAAGGCCACTTTTCAAAGCCAGGAGGTCCTACCCAGCAGGGTTTGTCTTTCCAGCTAGTGAATGGAACTAAGCCATCCCAGTATCATGCCAAGCAATGCATCCCATAAATGCAAATGAAAAAGTTAAAGATTATTTTTTTTATTTTTAAAAAAAATAATTATATTTTTTAAGCTGGGCATTTTTTACATTCTTCAACACAACATAGGCTTGTTTCTAGCCAATTTGCTCTCCTTTTCTCATTTCTGCTATATCTGTCTTTAGAAAACTGTAAAACAAATATTTCAAAAATGTTTTATGGTGAAAATCAAGATCTCCAACTCAGATCTGGCAGAGTTAATGGCCTCTAAAGGAACATACCATTCTCCAAAATGTGAATAGCTAGAGACATCCCCATTATAGCCTTTGGACAAATCTTTCTTCAAATAAAATTTTGAGAAGCTCAAATTGAATTGGCTTTCTCTCAATTGAATTGCAACAAGATTCCTTTGAAACTCAGGTACCAAACTGAAACAGAACTGATTTACTCAAGCCTACCAGGAAATACATACCTCAAAACTCAAAAACAATTATATAATAAAAGCCCTAAAATAGGCTTAATGCTCATTAAAAGCCTTCCACTGTGAAAGATCAACTCCAATAACCTTGCTAAATGAACATAGCTGCAGGAGGGCATTGTTATCATCTTCATCTTTTTGAGAAATAAAATCTATGTTCAGGTGCTCTGGGATAAGTAAAAGGGAATGCACTAGTTATTTGTCTTAGCTGATAGAAAGAGATATGGAGACCCGCAAAGACATAAATGGATATTCTTTTAGTTTAGCAATGGAACAGCACTCTCTGTATCAATGAAATAAGCACATTGGCACATTTAGAGAAAATGTCATTGTGGAAAGCTTCTCCATAAAAATCTGTATGAAGCCATGTAGACAGAGGTTTAGTTACAACATTTGTCCAAATTAATTCTTCCTGGAAAAAAATTGTTAATTATATCTTTGAGAAGTTTATCAACACTTATCTGTGCCTATGAAGCACCCTCAGAAAGGGAGAGGATCAGGATCTATTACCTCTTGGATCGGTAGAAAAGAGCCAAGGTTTAGCTTCCATTTGATCCAACCTTTTGTCTTTAGCCCACACTCAATGAACCCTGAAGCAAAACTGAGCATCCTGAAGCTACAGGGTTTTACAGAGGTTTTGTAGGATGTAAAATATGTGATAAAAAGCCCTAAAGGCAGTTGCCTAACTCATGAGGATTTAGAAGTGAATAAAGGAGGGAACATATGAGAGTTGGGTTGTTTCTCCAACCCACTCCACATCCTTTCACCCACCTCCACACATCTGGCAAAATTACTGAACTAGAACTTTGTTTACCAGATCTGGGAAAATTGTATTACAATTTCTGGACATATGTAGAGCTTTACTTATTTTCAAGCAAATATGTCCCACAAATAACATTTCTTTTCAGTCTTCCCAGATGAATGTGTGGAGAGAGCAGAAGACTGAATTACTGTCATATATTCAGGTGAATACCTGAAAAAGACTGTAGTTTAATAACAAAGAATCTGATTCTGAACAGAAAAAATAAATGGTCCTGTCCAGCAGTCCATTTGACATTATTGGTCTTCCCATTGCAGCTTCTGTCCTCTCTCAAAATGTGAAGTATGGCTTCATTCATCCAAAGACTGCTTATCCTAGGACCTAGAGCAGGGGTGTCAAACTGCCAGCCCGCGGGCCGGTTTCATCATACCAGAGCCGTGCCCACCCCATTGCCGGCAATGGCAAAAAAGCTCCGATACGTTGCGTGACATCACGTGACGTCACGAGTTTGACATGTCTGACCTAGAGTAAACTTCAGAGAAAAAAGAGATGATGAGACACAGAATGCCCCAATTCAGAAGGTTAAAACAGGTGTGCTCTTTTAAAAAGACAAAAATAAAAACAGGCTCATCTTCTGTCAAATATTTCCCAGAAAAGTAGGGGTTTTGAACTCTGAATGCCTCTCCCAGTGAGGAAAATTTTAAGCTAAAATGTCTTGGATTGTTGTTTGTTTTAAAGATTCTGAACTAGTTTCAGGGCCATCACACTTTTTCCATGGCTATGTGGCATCACACTGCTTGTCCAATTTCTTTTCTCTGCCCTGCTTCTCCCCATATCTGTTTCATTTCTTCTTTGTCAGTTCCCTCTCTCTGGGATCAGCTGCTTACCTCTACCCAGATCCAACTAAAGATACAGCTGTCCTCCACACTTCTTGCAGCATCCCTGCTCAGAATCCAAATGTTGTTCTTGTTGTTATTATAACTAATAGTAAAGGACAGAAACCACAAAGTGTTCAGGAGGCACACAGTTGAGTATGTACTGTACATATGCTAGCATATCACTGTGCTTGAAAACTGTATATGAATCTAGGCATATGTGTTTTTGCATGTATGATGTGTTGGACTATGACCAGAAAGAATCACTTTCATGCCACTGTTTGACTCTGAAAGTCATTAAGTGACTTTGGGCTAGTCACTCACTTTCAATCCAATTTATTTCCCAACATTGCTATGGAGATAAAATTAAGGATAGATCCTATAAAAACCAGCTTGAATATTGGAAGGAAAAGTCAGGCATCATACTGGATATTTTTCTAAAGGGTCTTCTTTTTAAGAAGTTCAGTTATAGCAACCCAAATCTTAGCATTCCCAGCCCACAACATTCTCTGAGTTCAAATGTTCCCACAGGATCCAAGCACAGGAGTTGCCTGCCCTAGAGGCAACATCCCTTTTCCTTTAGTATGTCCTCTAAAGCAGCACACGGACAGCTCCACTCACATACAAGAGAAGAAAAGCTTTTGGGGCATGGTTTTGTGCTTCTTCAGGCTTCTCTGTGCCAAGAGCTTTTGCAAAGGGACTGAAGGCCTGAAGCAGCATGAGATCACTGCCCTGAAGCCTTTTGTCCGTTTGGAAAAGCTTTTGGCATGGACAAGAGAAGCCTTTGGGGGTGTGGTCTCGTACTCCTTCAGACTCATTGAGGCTGCCTGACACTGCAAAAGTGGATCGGGTGTTCAGCACAGGCAGCTTCAGTGAGTCAGAGAAGCTGAGCAGGATGCACTCACCCCACTCAGCCTCTGCTCTCACCATCGGAAAAAGGTGGCTCCAGTCACACAGGAGAGAAGAGAGCCTGGTTCACACAGCCCAGTTCTGAATAGGCCACACTTGGTAGTAGGCCGCAGCCCGGAGGTTGGGGATCCCTGCTCTAAATATTTATCAAGTTCATTGTATTTCTAAGTAACAAACATAATCCATACTTCCATACAACAACAGTAATAACAGTAAAAGAAGAGAATATTAGAAGGATATATAATGTTTTACTAGAATTGGATTCAGAAACTGAGTTAGTTAAAGATTGTATGATTAAATGGGCTCAAAACATAGGAGAAATAATACCTATGGATACCTGGGAGTTGATATGGGTGAGAAATGTGAAATTTACACAGGCACAAAATTTACGTGAGAATTTTTACAAGATGTTTTATAGATGGCA